>NW_004949188.1:987586-992627 GCF_000317375.1 Microtus ochrogaster
GTGGTCATGGTGGAGATGGTGGCCATGGTGATGCTGGTAGGAATGGTGGTGATGTAGTGATGGTGGTCATGGTGGAGATGGTGGCCATGGTTGAAGGTGTAAGTCACAAGCAATGCCACACCAGTTTGGAATTATGATTAATAGGGTGGTATTTATTTAAAGGGGAAAAACTTACAGATCACAGCCCTCTGTGCAACCAGGAAGGGAGTCTAGTCGCCCGCGGAGCAGGAAGTGAGAGAGAGAGAGAGAGGAGAGGGAAGTGGCTGCTTTTTTAAAGGGAGAGAGACCATGCCCCAATGGGCTGGTATCTCAGCAGCTATAGGCTGGAGGAGCGGGAGGACCTCCCGCAACACATGGTGATGCTGGTAGGGATGGTGGTGATGTAGTGATGGTGGTCATGGTGGAGATGGTGGCCATGGTGATGCTGGTAGGGATGGTGGTGATATAGTGATGGTGGTCATAGTGGAGATGGTGGTGGTGGTAATGATGGTCGTGTTGGTTAGTTGGTTAGTTTTATCACAACTTAACACAAGCTAGAATTGTTTGGGATAAGGACTCTCAATTTGAGAAAATGCTTCCATAAGACCGATCTGTAGGCATGACTGTGGGGCATTTTCTTGATTAATGATTGATGTGGGAGAGCCTAGCCCACTATGTATGGTGCCATCCCTACACATGTGGTCTGGAGTGTGTAAGGAAGCAGCTGAGCAAACAGGGAGAACAAGCCAGTAAGCAGCGTTCCTCCATGGCCTCTGCTTCAGTTCCTGACTCCTGGTTCCTGCTCTGGCTTCTCTCAGTAAAGGACTAAGCTGTAAGGAGAAATAAACTCTTCCCTTCTTGGTTATGGTCTTTATCACAACAATGAGAAGCAAACTAAGACCATGGTGATGGTGATTGTGATGGTGGTGAAGATGGAGGTGGTGGTGATAATGGTGATTATAGTGGCAATGATGATGGTGGTGGTTATAGTGGTGATAAAGGTTGAAGTGCTGATGATAATGCTGATGATGGTGGTAGCAGTGATAGTGGTAATGATAGTGACTGTGGTGGTGGTGTTGATAGTGGTCATGGTGGTGGCAGACACAGTGATGACTGTGCTGGTCATACAACCTTACATTTGGACAGGACCCACAGATGCTCTCTGGTTGAATAAAACAAGTAAATGGTCTCTCATGATGCCTTTGAACGACCCAACCAAGGCCTTGGAACACAACATCCCACCTGAGACATGGTGCTATTCTGAAAAATCCCTTCACAGACACACCTAACAATCAGGTCTTGCCAACTATGTGGGTATCTCTAAGCCCAGTAAAGCTGACACCTGGAATGAGCCATTACAGCCATATTCTAAACTACTCCAGAATGCAGTGACTTGAGCTGGGCATGGTCACATGTGCCATTCATCCCTGCAGTCAGGAATCGGAGGCAGGGGGAATCACCCGTTCAAGGTGAGACTGGGTTTCTTAGTGAGACTGTGTTGGTTGCTTGGCATATATCAAGTTGGGTGGAGCTTAGCTGGGTGACAATTCGGGTGTCTTTCATACTTTTCTGGGGACACTTGTTCTCAGGGTAAGTGCAAGAGGACAGGCCATACCCACACCTCAGGTTGGCTATGTGCCATCAACTAAAGCAATTCATAGGGTCACGTCCAAGCCCAAGGGGTGGGAGAGCAGTGTTGCCCCACTGAAAATGCAGCAAGGCTCTGTAAACAGGAAGGAGAGAATAACCGAGCAATTGTTCAACCTAAAAAGCCACAGGAGCTGACTCGGGCTGATCTCATTCGCGTGAAGGAAAATCAGAACTTTTTGACATTTCCAAAGGACTTCTGAGGAAGCTGGGGTGGCTATTTATGTTCACAGAGTGACTCACAGGAGTCACATGGCATGAAATAGGAAAATTCGATGTTAATTGTGCAGCCCCAGGGCTCCCTGCCTAACAGTAATAACATCTTGTGTTGTTGGCCTTTTCCAGCTCACAGCGCCTCCAACCGTAGCATCTGACTTCACAGTCAAAACAACCCTTCTCAGGTCTTAACCCAGGGAGGGAACACAGGCCGAAGGCACTTGTTCAAGGTAACACACTTGATGGGTGTAAATGTTTGTATTCCCCAGTTGGTAAAGCACTTGCTATGCAAACCTGAGTACCCCAGAAGCCGCGTGAAAACTGGAGGGGTGGTGGGGTAGCAACAGCCTGCCACCCTGGGCTGAGGTGGGGAGGCAGGTGGATCCTTGGGGTGCATTGGCCAGCTAGTCTAAGCTAAACAGTGAACTCCAGGCCAATAACTGGGGGTGTTCTTTGGGCTCTAGGAGCATGCGCGTGCACAGAAAGACACCCACATACACACACACATACACACACACACACACATCCAGAGATCGCTTTATACAGTCAATGCCTATTCATTCACAGACCCTGGCTGCTTCCACGGGGCAAAAAGAGTGGAAGTAAAGAAGCCGCTTCTGCTTCAGCAACCTCACCCACCTTCTCGCTTTGCCGCTGAGTCAGCCCTGGACCAAGGCACAGAGGGGCTCCTTCCCTCCTTCCCTCTCCCTCAGCAGGTGGAGCCCACCAGCCTGGGGCTGTACTCTTCTCACTCCGCAGACCTCCACACTTCTTCAGATAGAAACAGTTTTTGTTGTTGGTAAAGATGTGTGTGTGTGTGTGTGTGTGTGTGCGCGCGCGCACGCGCATTGTGTGGTAAGCATAGAGGTCAGAGGTCAACCTCAGGAGACCTTCCTTTGTAACTGTCAGAAAAGCTTCTTCCCTCCCACCACAGTGTCTCAGGGATGAAACTCAGGGTGTCAGGCTTGGCAGCAAGCTCTTTATCTGGCACCATCTTGAGGGCCCCCAAACAGAAGCAAAGAGTGCAACAACCCTGGTGTGGGGGTGTTCCCAACATCTTCAGTGAGCTTCATTTCCTTGTCTGTGCTTGTCCCTCCCTTCTTTTGTGTGTGGGATAGTGTTTAAAAAGATGCATTTTTGTTTCTATATATGTGCATGCACACACAAGTGCAGCTGCCCTCAGAGGCCAGAAGAGGGTGTTACATCCCCTGGATGTAACAGAAGCTGTGAACCACCTGGCTGGGTTTTTGGGAAGTGAGCACTAGTCCTTTGTGATAGCAGTGTTTGCTCTTAATTACAGAGACTGGCATTCGCTTAAAGTGTGTGTGTGTGTGTGAGTGTGTGTGTGTGCACCAGCGTGTGTGTGTGTGCATGCACACGTGCATGTGAAGAGGTTAGAGAACGTCTTACAGAATCGAGGGCTGGGGTGGCCCTATTAAATATTAGTCACAGATTTACCATGTGGTCCCAGGGTTGAAGTTGTTAGACTTGGAGGTGGGCACCTTTACCCATGGAGCCATCTTGCTGGCCCCTTGCTGCTTCTTATGGGAAAAACAACACTATCAACTCTAAAAAGAAACGCAGGTGTCCAGTGTGGCAGTGGAAGTCTGTGATCCCAGGACAGCGGCGCGCTGAGGCAGGATGTAGAATCCTAAGCTAGCCTGGACTACATAGTGAGACCCTGCCTCAGAAAGAGGTAAGTAGGTTCTGGCAGTGATAGCACACGCCTTCAATCCCAGCACTCTGGAGGCAGAGGCAGGTGAATCTTTGAGAGTTCGAGGCGAGGCCAGTCTGGTCGGGTTCCAGCACAGCCAGGGTTCTGTAGTGAGATCCTGCTTCAATCAATCAAACAAACAAACAATCAGCCACTCAGTGAGTAAGTAAAGTAAATCGCGGGGTGCGTTGCTTGGGGTGTGGTACACCCCTTGCCTAGCATTTCCAAGCATTTTCTAAATCCTGAGTTCCATTCCTTAAAGAGGAGAAAAAGATCTTTAGTCTCACTGCTCAGTTGCAGACAAGCGCGATGCACGCAGTCCACGACCCTGAGCCCCCGAGCCACTTCCCCCCCCCCCGTCCTGCTGCGGCAACGTCGCTCTTGGGGGGGGGGGGGTCAAAGCAGAAGAAACCTGTTTCCAGGGCATGGATTAGCAGTTGCACCTTAAATACTGTTTTTCTAAGAGCATGAATTATTTAGGTCGCCATCAGCAAAGGGGAAGTGGCTGAAATTCTGAGCAGCCTCCTGCCTTCCTGCCGCCTCGGCAGGAACAGGTAGGTGGAACGGGGGTTCCACAGCTCTGCTTCTCAGAGACGCCAGCTCCTGGACGCCCTCCCTTCCTTAGTTCTGCTCCGCATTGAGAAGTCACCTTAAGGGACACAGAAAACCAAGAAAAGCCCCACTGCAAGGAGCAATGGGGGAGGCTTGCTTTCAGCTCCTGGTTGGAAGGTCACTTGGCTGCGAATGATCACCGGGCTAGGTCTGTCCAGCCTTCCCCCTAGCTTCGGAGAAGCCTCCCCCTCCTTCGCGCCACAGCTGGAGCAGCTGCCCTGTTCCACACTGGCTTCGCTGCGCAGGTCTCCGCGACCCACGCAGCTCTTTTATGCACCCCTCGGGCTGGTCCATGGGTCGGTGTACCACACGCTGCTTGCAAGCCTCGGCGTTGACCAGGTGGGATCCTCGCAACTCCAGGAGAACTGGCCGAGGCACCCACTAGATCCGATGCAGGTGAACAGGGCTCCTCAGAGTGGGGTGCCTGGGGTAGGACCTGGCGTTCGACTAGGAGCTCGGTTTTCCTTTATATTGCAATAGATCTTCAGCCCTCTCTGTGAATAAGTTTTCTTTTTAGTTGATTTTCAAATTTTATTTGATTCTTTGAAAAACAAAACAAACCACGTCTTTCTCTGAAGAGTTTCTCTTGAAGTGTGTGTAAGTGAATAGACTTATTTCTCTCTTTAAAATGGTTTTATGGGGGGGGGGCGTTGGGACCCAGGGCCTCGCACATGAAAAGGACTCTGCCATTCAGTCTCATCCCCAGCCCCCAAATCCGTTTTCTTCTAACTATTCTCAGCGCTGGGTCTGCAGCCCCTGGCGACCAGTGTCTTTGCCACCTGCTGGGCACACGTGACTGGGCTGTGAGAGTTACTGGCCCAAGTCCAGAAAGCAGCCTGTCCCTTCTCAGCCTGGTAGCTCCCAGGGCGTCCC
>NW_004949188.1:992866-998864 GCF_000317375.1 Microtus ochrogaster
CTTTCCTTCCCTCCCTCTCTCTGTTTCTCTGTTTCTGGCCTTTACTCTGTCTTTTCTTTCCCTCTCTGTCCCTCTCCTCTGCTTTTTCTCTTTATTGCTCTCCTGTCTGTCTCTGACTCTCCTCTCTTTCCTTTTCTCTTTTTACCTGTGAATTTTTCTCTCCTCCGAGTTTCTCCATGCTGACAGCCTCACATACATCCCCTGCAGGACCCGGGGCCAGGCGCGGGGACTGGGGTGCACATTCCCCAGCAATCTCATGTCTTTGTTGCAGAGTAGGGGCATGGGGTGTGTCCCTGAGACCTGGCCCAAGAAGCCAAACCAGAATAGGACTGGAGCACAGCAGCTTGGGGGAGCAGGAATAGCCAGCACACCCTGCACCCTCTGCTCTTAGCCCAAGGCCAAGAGCACATCAGAATAAACCCTGCCCAGAACCTGGTCTGGTTTGGAGTTGGCGGTTTCACATGGCCTCCTTATGTCCCTTGCAACTTATTTCTAGGGTGATCTCAGGTCATTAGGTGTGCTTAGCTGTGACATCTGTGCTCCCCAATTATGTGGCCTCAAGTCCTTCCCCTCCTCAACACCTCACCCATGGCTGCAGGGAGATCCCCCCTTCCGGAATGCTTGAATTTATCTCTATTGTTCTGTTTTCCCTTAAGATACAAGAACCTACAGAAGATTATAAAGATGCCGCCCCGCGCAGGCGCCACTTTCCCTCCATGTAAAATGGGTTAGTTCAATGTCATCTTCTCCCAGAGTCCATATAAGTGGTCCTTGGGGGCAGGAGGAAGAGGGTGAATTTGACATTGAAAGAAATGATGGGGCAGTGTCCAGCAAAGGGCTGTTCTGCATTGTCTGCGGTCACTTTAGGCTCTAGCATAGGGGTTGAATTATTTAGTTTATTTTTTGCTTAATTTATTTATTTATTTTTATTTTATTTCTGAGACTGGGTTTCTGTGTAGCCTCCTGAGTTAGGATATGGATGTGTGCTAGTCCTCCTGGCTACGTTGTTGTTGGTGGGGGTGGTGGTAGCTTATAGGCTCCAAGGAGGCCCCGGGAAGGGCCAAAGAGGAAGGTTCTATTCTGGGATCTTTCAATCCAGGCTGTCCTCACAATACTAGACAGTTCAGAGCTGCCAGCCAGCTCACTCTGACCCCTCAGGCAATGCCAAGTTCATCTTGGTGGTGAAAGGGTTGCTCTAACCAGTGGGTGGAGCCACCCTCCCTGAGTCCCCAAACACTGCCCTGGAAGGCAGACCTTGGACAGCAGCCCAGGCTGGGAGATTGTTGGTGAGTGGGGGGTTTCTTGAGGATTCTTGGATTCTACCAGGCCAGGGTGAGAACCGCCAGGATTGCTAAGATACCGAGTAGTCTCACTGGACTGGGAGACCCTGGAGGCCACACAGTCACCCACCTATGCATCAGGGTTCTCTGTTGGGGACAGTAACAGGGCACCTGGGAGGCTTGGGGTGGGCAACCCGAGCTCCATAAACATAGGCGGCTTTTGAATGTACTCCCAGGAGAATGTGTGGCTTCCTTCCTCTTCCTTCTTTCCACATAGTGCATATGAAGCTGCATGTGCACACGTGTGCCCATGCGTGTGGAGGCCAGAGGCTTCCTCAGTCACTGTCTGCCTTGTTTCTTGAGACAAGGCCTCTTGCTGAGAGCTTGCAGATTCTGCCAGGCTGGTGGCCTCTGAGTTCTAGGGATCCATGCTTCTTTGTCAGCTCAGGCTGGGATTACAGATGCCACTGTTCCTGACTACTTTTGTAGAAATTCTGAGGAATTAGACTCAGCTCCTCATGCTTGTGTGGCGAGCGCTATACCAGTCGAACCATCTCTGACGTCCCTCTCCCTCTTCCTCTGAGCCACGACACCTGGCTTGATTTCTCCTCAAAACTGTTACAGTACTTAGGATACCCATGAGGTGCTGCGGCTGTCACCCTACATAACCTTGGGAATCTCCCACCACCCCAGACAGGAAGCAGAGACCAATCTGGGTCACTCCTGTCCCCACCCCGGCTGCAGCAGCAACCACTGTCTGCCATTGATCCTGTGAGTCATGTGTGCTCTGTTTCCATACATGGAACCTCATAGAGAGTGGCCTTTGTGTCTGGATCCTCTCACTTCTGATGGATTTCTTCCTAAATGCATCTTTACAGATTTTGGGTGTTAACTGCACACACATGAGCTGTGCGGTTGATGGTGGTTTTCATCCTGCAATCTAGAATCACCTGGGAAGAGTCCCAGTCGGAGGCTGTCTGGATCTAGTCAGCCTCGTTGTGGGCTGTCTGGATTACACTAATTGATGTGTGAAGACCCAGCCCACCATGGGTGGCGTTGTTCCCTAAGCAAGGCACCTTGGACTGTATATGCTTAGAGGGGGCTGAGCATGAGTGGGCACGTTTATGCTCTCTGGACTGTTATGTGACTGGCTGCTTCAAGTTCCTGCTTTGACTTCCCTACTGTGCTGAACTGGTCCTCAACTGTGAGCTAGAAATGAACCTTTTCTCCAGTACATTGCTTTTGTTAACAGCAGACTTAAAGCCAGAACAAACATGGGAGATGCTCTTACTCACCTCATAGCTCGTATTTCTTTCTTCCTCTTTTCTCGTGACTGCCCCTTTACACAGACCAAGGCAGACACTCGAAACAAGACCATGTTCTGGCTCAGGCACTGTGGTGCATGCCTGTTATCCTTGCACTCAGGAAATGGAGGCAGGAGGATTAGGAGTTGAATATAAGCCTTAGCTACAAGGCCAGCCTGGGCTACATGAGACCCTGACTCAATAGAACAACAACGAAAAAGAAGGGGTGACTAGACTATGCACACTCCTAATTCTCTCCAAGACCACTTGTGTGTTTGTATTCACGTGCATGTGTGTGCATGTGTGTGTAAACCAGTGATCAAATGCAGCTTTTCATCAGAAGTCAAAGCTTTTTAAAAGCCTTGGTTTAAAAAAATATCTTAAATTTATTCTTTGATAATTTATACAACATATCTTTTAATTTATATATTTTTAATTCTGATCTTTATCTTGTATGTATGTCCTGTGTACGCGCAGTCACAGGCAACTGCTGCCATGTGCTGTGGAGGTCAGAGGACAATTTATGGGAGTCATTTCTCTCCTTCTACTACTTGGGTTTGTGGGGTGGACTTCAAGATGATCAGTTTTGGTGGCAAATGTCTTCATCCACTGAGCCGTCTCACCAGCCCTGTATACTGCATCTTGATATAAGTTATATGATCCCAAATTTTGGCAACAGAGAGAAGAGGAGAAGGGAAAGAACTGGGGCTCTAGAAGCCATTTCAAGGGTGCACCCATAATGGCCTGACTTCCTCCTCACTAAACCCACCCCTCTAAGTAGCCCTTATCAATTACCCACTGATGACATCATAGCCTCACAAAGCACCCCCCCCCTCCCCAGGCCCAGCTCTGCTCATAGTTCACTGGGGACCAATCCTACAACACGTGACTCTTGGAGATAACTCAGATCCAAACCATAGCAGCCGTCAATAAATGTTTGCTCAAGGCTGGACACTGTGATGCACGAGGTTTAGTCACTTGGAAGGCAGAGGCAGGTGGATTGCTGTGAATTCGAGGCCATCATGGTCTACATACTGAGACTCTACCTTAAGATTGATAACGTAAAAATATTTGTTCAACAAACAAAGGAGCCACCAATCCTCGTGGCCACCTTAACAAATGGCAGGTTGATTCATCAACACTTCAGTGGCACAGAGACGCCATGCCATCTAGCCAAAGGGGCGGCAAGAGCGAAGAGGTTGGCAGAGGTCTGCCAAACTCTGAGGATTCAAACGCAGAGCCAGCAGAAGGAATTTGAAAGACAAAGACATGCTATTAGCAAAGGTGCCTCCTGCTGCTTCCTGGGGCGACTGACAGCAGCTTCCTGGAGGAACGGGAAGAAACACCTGACTCTGTAGACCAGCTGGCTCCTTGCTGCAGCCTAGAGCTGGGCTTACAGGTGCAGTCATCCTGCCTTGCTGAACCTGGAACTCACTGCTCAGCTCTTCTCCTTGTCCACTTGCTCACCATCTCCCTGTTCCACCTCCCAGGGCTGGGGTTGCAGGCGGCCTCCAAATCCACACAGCTTTGACATGGGTTATGGGTATCTGAACTCTGGTCTTCATGCCTGTGCAGCAAGTACTTTTGAGCCTCACAAGCAATTTTAAAGAAAGCATTTTTAACCCATGCTTGAGTGAGGAACCCGAGGATACAAAGGGGACTGTGTTTCATTCTTGTGTGTGACTCTATAAAGTATTTCTGTCTCTACTGATAAGAAAATAGGCTCAGAGAAGTGCAGTTGTTTACCAAAGTCACACAACAGTCAGCGGCAGACTTTGGCAAGGAGCCTAGGCATTCTGGGAAGGAGACATCTGTCTACTCTGCCCACCAGAGGCTGAGGTTATCCCAGGTGTGTGTGTTCCTTCATCGCCTCTGCCCTGTGTCCCACTACTGGACCTGGCGTCTGTGCTTAGAAGAGGCACAGAAAGGGAGATGCAGATGCACAGGCAGGCAGGGCTGTGGCCAGCATCTTCTGCAGCGTGGGGAATGGAAGCAGGTCGAGTTGGATGGAGGGGTGAAGAGGAGAGAGGACCTTCAGGAAAGTGAAGGCTGGTTCTCCAAGCAGGAGAATGAGGAGATAGTTTCAGCCCAGCGCAGGGCGGGTGCTCAGCATGCATGGCCGCAGGGCGGGTGCTCAGCATGCATGGCCGCTGGGCGGATGCGGGAGGAGAGCCGAGCTGGTTGTGAGGGGTCATTCGCCCATGACCACTAGGATACAGTCTGGGGTCTCCCCCACTCTGTCCTGCAGTTCATGCCAATGCCCTGAGCCCACCTATGTGTGGGCCTGTCCTAGGCACACTGAGATCACGCCATCTGGCTGGGGATGGGCATGGATGGAAAGTGTACCAGCTGTGACCAGGTTTCTCCTCACTAGGGCCCACACTTTGGCTGATGCCCACCTGCCGGTCTCAGCCTGGCATTCAACCTTTGCCATCTGGTCTGGCAGTTTGTTTAGCTCTGTCCTCATGGGACTTTTGCCCCAAGCCATGAGAGCGCTCATTGACCCCAATTTGATTTGATTTTTTCCCCTCCCACCTTGCTTTATGCTGTCTGAACAACGGTTCTACGGTGCCCAAGATGGAGCAGCTATGAAAACAGGGCTTAAGTTAGATTCCCCAGCCAGCGTGGTCTGTGGCTGGGATGCTCTCTGGAGAGGCCCAGACGCGAGGGTGGGCGGGGCTTCGAGGGTGGGCGGGGCTTCGAGGGTGGGCGGGGCTTGCTGGCTGCCAGCCTGGTTTCAAGGGAAGGAGAGAAGAATGAAACAGTAGATTACCCCAGGTCCTCTTCTAGCTTCTGCTTGTGAGTGCGCACACACACACGCACACACACACACACACGGCTTAGGCGTGCACACAAAGATGGGTGCACATTTTTTGAACACTTTATAAAAAAAAGTTTTTTACACATTAGAAAACTTGTAAATATATATATGAAATTGAACATTTTGGGCTTGTGAGCTGGCCCAGAGAGCAAAGGTACTTGCCACTGAGTATGAAGATGAGTTCGATGCCAGAACCCACATGGTGGAAGGAGAGGACATCTGCAAGTTGTCCTCTGACCTCCATACATACATCATAGCATTCCTGTGCCCACACATATGTACGCACAAACATACACATGTGTTCTACATGCATGCATGTGTTGTGTGTGATATCTTTACATATGTATGTTGTGTGTGTAAATGCCTGGTATATATGTGTGCTTATGTGAATGACATATGTATGTGATACATGTATGCATGTGTGTGCTGTATGAACATATGTGGATTTGTTGTATATGTGTGCTGTACATGTGTGTGCTATATATGTATATATGTGTATGTTATATATATATTTGTGGTACATGTGTGTTGTATGTGCACATGTATGCATGTGTTCCTGTGTATATTGTAGGTACATGTGTGTGTTGTATGTG
>NW_004949188.1:999213-1001361 GCF_000317375.1 Microtus ochrogaster
TTGTATTGCACATGTATGCCTTGTTCTGTGTATATTGTAGGTACATGTGTGTATTGTATTGCACATGTATGCCTTGTTCCTGTGTATATTGTAGGTACATGTGTGTGTTGTATTGCACATGTATGCCTTGTTCCTGTGTATATTGTAGGTACATGTGTGTGTTGTATTGCACATGTATGCCTTGTTCTGTGTATATTGTAGGTACGTGTGTGGGTGTGGGTATGCGTGTCCATGCACACGTGTGCAGAAGCTATGGGAGGCTCTTGGGCATCTGTTCTCTCACTTTCCACCTTAATCCTTAGAGCGAGGGTTTCTCATTGAGCCTAGAACTAGGCGGGAAGCCAGGGCCCTGAAAGCCTCCTGTGTGTCCCCCACGGAACGAGGTTTATAGGCTTTCATTGACACTTTTGTTTTCTTGTCAAGGGAATGCTGGGAATTTGAACTCAGGTCCTCATGTCCACGCAGCAAGTGCTCCTACCCCCTGTGCTGTCTCCCGAGCTTAACAGATGCTCTCTTTAAAGAACACCTGGGTTGCACTAGTCAGGGTTCTCTAAAGGAACAGAACTGATAGAATATATATATTATATCATATTTGATCTCTCTTTTCCGATTAATTATGCATGCACACATCACACTCACACACAGTCAGCACAGGCACAGAGACATTCCATCACACAGACACATTCACACAGTACAGACTCACCTGGGACTCAAACCGGCGACCTCGGGCTCTGCGGGTGTCGCTCCATTCCATTCAGCCAGCTCTCGGACCGTTTTGACCTCTCTCTCTCTCTCTCTCTCTCTCTCTCTCTCTATATATATATATATATATATATATATATATATATGAATGATTTATTGGACTGGCCTACAACCTGTAGTCTAGGTAAGTTATCAATGGCTGTCTCACTATGGGTATGCTGAGAAGCAACAGGACAGATGCGCTCGCCAGCAGGAGTGAGGGCTTGCAGCAAGAGGCACAGCTTCCTTCTTCCATGTCCTTTTACGGGGGCTGCCACTAGAGAGTGTGTCCAGATTTAGGGTGGGCTTTCCCACCTCATGTGATCCAACTAAGAACTCCCCTCATAGGTGTGTCCACCTGCTGGAGTTTTATTGATTCTGATGTGGTCAACTTGACAGCTAAGGTCAGCCATCACACATGTTCTCAGCAGAACCCAAGTCTGCCTTGCCCCAGCGCCACCTATAAACTGGCGTGCAGCCTTAGCCCAAGTCTGTCAAACCCCAGTGCCATCTATAAACTGGTGTGAAGCCTTGGCTTGCCGCTAAGCTTTGTCTGCAGCCGGCTTAGGACACCCGCTACTTGTCACGCTGTGTCAGCTGGAGAATAAAGGCAGGTGACAAGTCTGACCCTGTGCTGCACAGAAGCCATTTTTCCAAATAACCTGAGTTTGACTGAACCTGGACACTGTAAACTCACAACCATGTATCAGGGCGTCTCTCTGCACAAACTCCATTGTTGATGCTCTAACTCCCAATAGGGTGGTCTTAGACAATGTTCCAGGGAACTTTAAATTGTGCACTCTTTGAAATAGCAAGTCTCCTCCAGGAATTCAGGCAATAGCAGGTGGCATATCTCTGTTTAGGGAACTGACTGCAACATTTGGACAACAGAAAAAAAAATCCAAAACCACTGGCCATTCACAGTGGAGAGTGCTGTAGTGCTGTAGTTCAGGAGGGTGAGTCGGGAGGGCAGCTTCAGTCCAGGAGTTCAAAGCCAGCCTAGAAAACATAGCCAGACCCCCCTCCCTAACAAGAGAGAGAGAAGGAGGGGAAGAGAGGGGGGTGGGAGAGGAAGGCAGACAGACAAATAGACAGACAGAGCAAGACACACAGAGAGAAGGAGGGGAAAGGAGGGGGTGGGAGAGGGAGACAGACAGACAAATAGACAGACGGAGACAGAGAAAGACACATGGAGAGAAGGAGAGGGAGAGAGACAGAGAGAGACACACAGAGAGGGAAGGAGCGAGGAAGAGAGGGAGGGAGAGAGACAAACTGAATCAGACACACAGACAGAGACAGAGACACACAGAGAGAAGGAGAGAGAAAGGGACAGAAAGAAACAAAGAGAGACAGAGACAGAGAGACACACAGTGAGATACAGAAACAGACAGAGACAAAGAGAGCAAC
>NW_004949188.1:1001480-1007831 GCF_000317375.1 Microtus ochrogaster
GGAGGAAATGAAGAAAACACAAACATGGGGACCCCCAGAAAAGTGGGGACCCAGCAGGCTGGACTCTGATGGATAAGCTACAGCATCCCAGAACTCAGTGTGTCTGTTATCTACAGATGAATCCCGAAGTGAATGAGGTCCTGAGTGAATGTGTGCTATTGACATGGGCACAGCCATGACAAAGACTCCAGTGCCTCACATGCATGGGGAGATGGCAAAATCTTCCCGGGGCAAAGCTCAGAGGGATGGCAAAGCCTTCCTCGGCTCTGAGTGAGAATGTTGACAGTGTGTACGGAAAACATCTACCATAGCTTCTCCCCTAGGTGCTGGCAGTCTGCAGACTGCTCCTACAGAGACTAGCTAAACCTGCCCCCTTCATCCAGCTGCACACCACAATCCTCATTGTATATCTGTACGTAATAACCCTGGCCAGGTACTTCTCCAGGAGCCATCTAATTGCTGGAGCCACACAAGATGGTCCAGGCTTGACAATGGGCATCAGCCCCATCTCAGGTGTGACTCATACCATATGGGCAGGCAAACACCCTACCTATACCAGGCACATGGGGTCTGGCCTGTGAGGCTGTCACATTCATGCAGTGGCTTCTAGCTTATCTTCTCTCTCCACTGTCCCTTCTCACACCCAGCTGCGCCCAGGTGAGGCATGTCCCATGTGCTCTGTCTTTTTCTCTGTTGGACAAGCACAGTCAGTGAGATGGGCACACCTGCTTGCCAGGTCCTCAGGTGCCTGTACCAGCTCCAGCTGCGGAGTGCCTACTGGTGGCCAGGCGTTGCTTGTCTGCCATGTGTATACACAGGACAGCTGGGGCTGCTGAGCAGCTCATGGGGGTGGAACGCCTCCTTTCTGGGACAGCGATTTCCAGACCCTGCAGGAGCCTTACTCCTGCCTGCACAACATCCAAACTCCAGGGCTACCTAGCATTTCTCACAGCCCAACGTTGTTCCTGTCTCCAGAGCCAGACTGCCCTGAAGGCTCAGGATTCTGCATCTGGCACGCCCTCCTTGCTGGCAGCTTCCATGTCTTTGGAACCAGGCAATCATGAACTAAAAATGTTTTAAAAGGCTGGGTCGTGGCTCAATGGTGAGTGCTGGGTTCCATCCCTAGTACGATGTAAACTGGGTGTTTTGGAACCTGCCTTTAACCCCATCACTTGGGAGCAGAGGCAGGAGGATCAGGAGTTCATTGTCATGCCTAACTACACAGTGAGTTCAAGGCTAGCTCTGACTGCATGAGGCGCCACCTCCCCATACAAAATTTTTATTTTTTTAAAGATTTGTTTTATTACCTTAAATTATGTATTTGGGGGAGCATGGCAAATATGTACACATGTGAGCGCAGGTGTCTGCTGAGTCTAGAAGGGACCTGGAGCTGGAGTTACAGGCAGCCACCCCTCCAGCATGGGTGCTGGGAAGAGTAACAAACACTCTGAACTGCTGTGCCATCTCCGCTGATGCCGCCCACTTACACGTAAATGGCATCGGTGGTGGATACGGACATATTCTGTCTCCATCACTCTTCCCCAAGCCATGCACACTAATAGCCATTGACATGTCACCCGTGTCAGAATGCAGGCTGTGTGCAGGCCAAGGGGCTTTGTGGAGAGGACTGGATGCTCATGCATTGCTATCACACGGGTCCTGGGGACACTGAGGGACCCCATTTGTATCATGGTCCTGTGCTGATTCCGAGGCTCGGAAGCTGAAAGTGTGCAGGGTCCCAAGCTAGTTGTTACATTCTGGGTAAAGATGGGCGGATGGCCTTCCGGGTGCACCGTGTCTCTTCTCCTGAAGAAGGGTCTGGATGCCACGTGAGGGCTTGGAGGATGCCTCACGATGTCTCTAGGTGAACTTGTTCCTAGGAACACTGGAGGATGTCCCATTTATCCACCATGTACTCCTTCCCCTCCCATTTTGACTGGAATTAGAAGCTTGCACACGCTAGGCAGGGGCTCTACCTCTGAGTCAAGTCTCTAGCCCCTCACTGGGGGCTGTCTGTGACTGAGCCACACTCCCTAGCTCCTGGTCTTTTCTTTGTTAGTTCAGGAATAGATACATAATCCACAGCACACTACACCTGTGAGAGTCTTCCTTTTGTGTGTGTACAGAGAGGTTAGTTAGGGACAGATAATTCTGCCAGTGGGCTGGAACTTTGTTGCAGGGGTCAGTGGGACAGGTCCACGCCCCCACCTCTCATGCTCAGTCACATGTTTGTAAAACAGCACACTGTCGCAGGGGTCAGGGAGACGGGTCTTTGCCCCCTCCAAAACAGCTGGTGGCTATTAAAGGAATAGTGCTTGGGGTGGGGGGCAGTGGGAAAGTGTTTGACTCAAACACAAAGCTTTCAGAGACGCTCATAGTTTAGAATGAGGGTACAGAGGCAGGAGAGGGAAACACAAAGGCACAGGAAGGATGGATCTAGTAAACCCCACAGGTTCCAGGATTTGAAGAGACTGGAGGCTTCCTGCCCTTGTCATGGAGTATGATGGAATTTAAGAAGGTGAATAGCATGGAGCGAGGCCTTGTGATCTGGGGCTGCTTTGTTCTCTGCATTTATGTATGGAACATGCATGGATGCTGGAGTTGCTTGTGTCTGTGCGAGAAGCTTGTGCCAAGTTTCTAACTGGTTCTTCGAAGCTCAGGTGGGGAAATGAGTTTGGGCTTGAAAAGACACCACAAGAAAATGATTGATTCCAAACGGCACGTCCTGCAGCACTCTGAGAACTAGAGAAGTCTTCCGTATGGTCCGCAAGGCCCTGAAGGATCTCCTCATCACCTTCCATGCTCACATTCTCCACTTTCCTCTTTACTTAGGCCTTCCCATGAGCCCCTGCTTGGCCTGTGAGCAAGCCCCACACAGTTCTGCCTCAGGGCCTTTGCACACTGCTCTGGAGGGATGGAAAGCCTTTCATTCAAATGCCTGTGTGATTTCGGCATCACCTTCAGGTCCCTGCTTGGCAGTCACCTCCACAGTGGCCTTCTCTGAGATTCACTTAATGCATAACTGGCTCCCAACACATCCTGTCAAGCCTTTGTAAAGGCTAAATTGAGTGCTGTCTGAAATTGATATATTCAAGTGTAATCCCAAGTACCTTCAGACGAGGCTGCATTTGGAGAAAGGGCCTTTTAAATAGGTAACCCACGAGCTGGGGATGTAGCTCGGTTTGGTGTGGTGCTTGCCTGGCATATGCAAGGCATGCTCAACCCCCAGCCCTGCATAAAGCCAGCCGAAGAATCACACATCTGTAATCCCAGCACCCAGGACGATCCCTGCAGGCTGGAGGTCAGCCCAGGCATCAGAAGGAGAGTGTCTCAAACAACAGCCTCCCCTGCCCACTGATGCTCTGTGCTCTTGGCACGGTATAAGGGCCAGTCGCTTCGACAAAGGCCAGGGAATACGGTAGCCCTTGTGGATGGGGAAAGCTCTCCGTCCCCACGGCGAATCTGTCCTGAACACACACTTATGATTTTCCTTGTCCTTATTCCCAAACAACAGCATGTCAACCACACTTACAGCATCCCCACTGTGTCCCAGAGCTCCTAGAGAGACTGGAGTCTGTATGTTCTCCATTCTGTAAATCTATGCCTTTTCCCTAAGGGGACCTAGCCTCTATAGGACTTGGGGTCTCTGTCAGTCCTGGGTGACAGTGGACAGCTGGCCTTGCTGACAGCAGCCCAAGGCACACCCTGTCCCTCCAGATTCTCTCCATGGTACTCTTCTGCTCCTGCCTTATTCTGGTCCCTGTCTGTCCCTCTCTCCCTGGGATGTCTTCTCTGCACGGGAAGCGGCTTCTCTGTGTACCTACAGCACAGAGGCCACATCCTTAGCACCCAGCCCAGAGCCAGTTACACACTCAGTGTTTGTTGAATGAGTAAATGAGAGACCACAAAGGTGTTAAGCCCCCGGTTCCTCTGGTTTTGAGACCCCAGCAACTCATAGGTGTGGCAGTAGAGTTATCACCTTCCCTCCCTGAACAGCGGCTGAACTACATTGAATAGAAGAAGACATGTGTTTTCACACTGAGCCTTTCCATGCAGTCCAGATGCCATCAAGCTCTCCATTCCTCTGCCTCAACCTCCTGAGTGCTGGGCTTGCACGTGTGAGCCACCTTGCTCTTGTCCTCCACAGTCTTAAAGCTCTGTGCTCATCAGAGTGGCTGGGATGTTTCAGCCAATGTAATGGTGACTTGAACAGGCTGACCTCTGGCCTCCACACACATATGCATACATGTCCATGTGCGATGTGACTGAATGCACATGAACACAGACGACACATTAAAAAAATGAGATGAAAAACCTAACCGTTGGTCCCCCTGTGCTCTCTACGCCCCAAAAGGAAGCAGATGGGGACCAGACGTCTAGCCCAGCACATCTGAGCTTGAACTTGCCATCAGGGGTCTGGAATTCACAGAACTCAGAGAGTAGAGGCTCTAGAGGGTCCATTCCGCAGAAGGAAACATCTAGATGCGAGAAACACCTCTACCCCAACCCACCCCAGTCTGGCTGGCATCTGGAGCCAGGTGGTCCAAGTGCTCAGCATCAGCCACACCCTTGTGCCCTTTCAACCCAGGCCTGTGTTGCCCGGCAACTGTTAGAAGTGTCTTTCCTGTCCCCCAGTTGCCAAGGGAATACTCAGTCCTGGCAGCCAGGCCCGGGGTGCTGAACTTCCGGGTGCAGGGTGGGGTGGCCTCTGCTGCCCACACCTGCTCGCGTGGCCCTAGGTTCCTTGTAGCTTCTCTCACTCTGCTCTCCCCGTCTTCCTTCTCCCTCCAGTTTCCTCTCCTGGGATTTCTGAGTGAGGTCCATGGATGCCGAAGGCCTCCTGGGGCTCTGACCCCATGCTTCCCCCACTCAGTCATGACGTCCTGCACCGCCCAAGCTGTCGAGGCGCGGACTGCACTCTGGCAGGCTCACGCAGGCCCCTGCACGTCTCGTGGTCACAGCAGATGAGCGGCAGCCTCGACGGGCCAACTCTGAAACGGCGTGGTGGCGTGGTGGACCACCGGGATGTCATCTTGGCCCACCAAGCACATAAAATGCATAGCATCCCTCAGGCCAGAAGGAAAGAGTGGGAGTAAGTATGTGGGGGTCGGGGTGTTCGTGGGCTCGTGGGCCAGTCGGGGCTGGCAAGCTTCGGGGTGCTCAATGCTATGCGGTTACTGAAGACTCATGTTTTCCCTTACGAGTCGTGATCAACATTCTGCCTGTGGGTTGCCTTGAATTCTCTGAGCCGGCTTTGTGAAGGACCCAGGTCTCCTGCAAGCAGTGCAGCCAGAAAGGGCTGGCGGAGGGGACAGATGCTTCTGCTGGGGATGTGGTGGGGAAAGGCTGAGAAATGTTGCCTTCTAGAAGCAACCCCAGAATCCCCATCGGCTCTCACTGCAGTTTCCAGAGCAAGGGATCGACCTTTGAGCTGAAGGCAGAGTGGGAGGCCAGCTTGGGTTGGGAGAGTGTGGTGCTTTCCTGACTTGGTTTGTCATCCCCAATTGGGTCTGGGGGGATGGGGAGTTGGGATGGGGTGGGGAGAGCAGCTACCTGGTGCTTGGGACTGAAAACCTCTTCCCAGGTTCCTTCAATGGCTGTGGAAACCAGCCGCGATGAGATGCTCCTTTGCCGTTGCTTTTCTAGGCGGATTGCTAAGGCTTACTAAAAACATTTTTCCCCCAAAGGTGCAAAGCCGGGGAGGGTTCCTGGGCTGACAATGATGGCTGTGATTTGAACACCAGTAACGGCACAAGCAGCTGATGCTGGCGGGACAGAAACCATCAGCTCAAGTCTTAAGGGGTCTCTCCATCTCCACACACTACCTGTCTCAGAGAGGCTCAGTGTGTGGTCAGCCTGCTTCTCTGCAGCTGTCGCTGTTTTCTTCTGTTGCTGGAGGAGGCTGGGGTGCTGGGTGAAGCCAGTGGGTGCTGGTGCGCATGTGCAAATACAGGGCCTGACCACTGTGTGGCAACTGGTTTGAAGTATAACTTCTGGGGAGTGGCTGCTGCATGGGACCTCTCAGGTGGTCCTAGAGATTATGGCGACACCTAGTGGCATATTTGAGCATCTACAGACAGCAACTATCCGACCGTAGTCTCCCCATGCATCAGCTGTCCCATCCATATATCATCCCATGCACCCCTGATTTCCCCTCCCTCCTCCACTCACACACCCATGTCCAACCCATGCACTCTTCAGCCCATCTGTGCATCCATCATCCACCCATCCATCCATCCATCATCCACCCATCCACCCATCCATCCATCCATCATCCATCATCCACCCATCCATCCATCCATCCATCCATCCATCATCCATCATCCACCCATCCACCCATCCATCCATCCA
>NW_004949188.1:1008386-1017320 GCF_000317375.1 Microtus ochrogaster
CCATCCATCCATCCATCCATCCATCCACCCATCCATCCATCCATCCATCCATCCATCCATCATCCATCATCCACCCATCCACCCATCCATCCATCCATCATCCATCATCCACCCATCCATCCATCCATCCATCATCCATCCATCCATCATCCATCCATCCATCCATCCATCCATCCATCCTTTCATTGGTGCCCGGATAGGACCTTTCCAGGGCTTCTCCCCAACCCCTTCCTCCTCAGCTCTCCCCACTCACACTCTCCCCTGCTTGGTTCTCTGAGAAGCAATGAGACTCTGAGTATTCCTGCACACTTGCTGCAAGGAAACTTTTTTAGGGATGGAAAAGTGCTTTGTGTGCATATGGAGAGGGGAGGGCCATGGCACGCAGGTGGAGGTCAGGTGACTCCTTGCTGGAATGGTTCTCTTCTTCCACTGTGTGGTTTCTAGGAATTGAACTGAGGTTGTCGGCTTTAGAAGCAAGTGCCTTAACCTGTTGAGCCATTGTTTCTGTGCAAGGAACGTGGTTTAAAGAACTGAAACACACTGTGGTCCCAGGAAAAGGTTGTGTGCAATAATGAGACTAAATACTCACTCAGCCGCTGTGAGCTTGACCCAGGGCTCAGCTCTTTTGGCCTTCCTGTGCAGACTCGGCCCTGGCCTAGGCTGCTTTCAACTTATCCCCAACATGAGCCCTTTCTGTTGGCTACAGTATAGCTGGTAGAATTTATTGCCGATCCCCCGTCCCTGATCACTGTGGGATCTGAGCCAGTCCCTAGTCTCTCACTGGGGGATTCTAGGCAGGGTCTCTGCTTCTGAGCCACACACACAGCCCTTCACTGGGGGAATTCTAGGCATGGTCTCTATATCTGAGCCACACCCCCAGGCCCTCACTGGGGGATTCTAGTTAGGTGTTCTTCTGCTATGCTTTCTGTCCTTGTCATGAAGACAATTTTTGGACAAACCCCTGTCATATTTACTTTTACTTATTTAACATATGTTAAGCTAAACTTAGCATGTGCATTGTAATATACATAAAAATAAAATTAGAAAGGAGGACATCAATAAAATACATAATATTTTGAAATAACCTATTTTGAAGACATTTTGTTTGCTTCTTTTGAGACAGAGTCTCTTTATGTAGTCCTGGCTGGCCTGGAACCTGCTAGGTAGACCAGGCTGGCCTCCAACTCACAGACCACCACTTGTATCTGCTTCCAGAGTGCTGAGTTATGACTGGAGGCAGATCTTGATGTATAGCACAGGCTGGCATCACACTTGTGACCCTCCAGTCTTGGCCAAACCTCAAGGAATCCAAGCCTTCCTGTGAGGGTTAGTGTTAACTTCCAACTTGACAGAATCTGGAGACATCAGAGAAAGACCTCCGGGTGGTTATGCTGGTTTTGTGGATTGAAACATAAGATCTGCCCTCACCAGATGGTACTTTCTCGACTCTTCATTGGTCCCCAAACTGTATAAAATGGAGAAAGCAGATGGAGTGCCAGTTCACACATCAGTTTACCCCTCTCTACTCTTCACTGGGACACAGTGTGAGCGGCTGCCTTAGCCATCTCTCTCTGCCCTTTTCACTGGGGCACAGTGTGAACCATGGCCTTAGCCATCTCTCTCTGCCCTTCACTGGGGAACAGGGTGAACCACGGCCTTAGCCATCTCTCTCTGCCCTTCACTGGGCACAGTGTGAGCATCTATCTGCCTTAGGCTCTGCTGTAGAGGTGATGGGCTACTCTTATGAACAGGGAGCTGAGACCCCACCTTTCCTGCCGAAGTCTTCGCAGAGCATTATGGCACTAGAACAAGACACGGGTTCTAAGTCCATCCCCCTGCCTTGGGGTTTGCTTTCCCGTAGCACACTGCTCTGTGTAAGTGTTTTCACTCTGCACATGTTCGAGTAGAAGTCATCCAAACCCCACAAGTACATGATCACATTCTATGGTTGCCAGGATTTCCGGGTTTGTGTGACAAAGCCACTCTTCTCTTTCTTATTTTCTGAGGATCATAGAGCAGATCTCAGCTCTTAGCTGGCTTTATAAGCCCCGTCTACGTCTCTAAAGCACATGACTTCCCCCACCCCCGTGCTATCATCACACTGACGGCATCAGTCACGATGCTCACAGCCCTTGTAGCTGGTGGACCTTCCGCTTTCCTGAATCTTTTTTTTAACACTGATCTCTTGAGCAAGGGGTCTCTGTGTTATGTTTGATTATTAATTCTGCTTTTGCAATGGAGAAGGACACAGAGAACCTAGCTGAGCCAGCGGAGGCTCCAGCACCATCACCATCCACCCCCGGAGCTTGCTGTCCTCCTAACTGGAGTCAAATTCCTGTCCCTATGTGGCCATTGATCTAGGGGCTCCTAGGGATGAAGTGTGTAAATGGTCATCTCTGGCTGGATCAGTCTGGGCTATGGAATAGCCATATCAGAACATCCTTATTTGCCTTCTCCTCTCCTTCTCTCCCCTCCTTTCCCTGTCCTCCCCTCCTATTCTAGCCTTGACCTCCTGATATTCCTGCCTCTGCTTCCCAAGTGCTGGATTACAGGTGTGTGCCACGAGGCTCTTAACCACTGAGCCATCTCTCTCCAGCTGCCCCACCCACTTTTTTCTTTTTTTTTAAAATATTTATTTATTTATTATGTATACAATATTCTGTCTGTGTATATGCCTGAAGGCCAGAAGAGGGCACCAGACTTCATTACAGATGGTTGTGAGCCACCATGCTGGGAATTGAACTCAGGACCTTTGGAAGAGCAGGCAATGCTCTTAACCACTGAGCCATCTCTCCAGCCCACCCACTTTTTTCTTAAAGTTACATTGATGTAACTTTATGTATGGGAGCGGTAGGGTGCTTGCCTAGCTTCCCGAGCCCCAGGCTCCATCCCCAGCCCCTCTCTAGGGAAGCCTGTGGTGACCATGAGAGCTGCACTTGCTCTCCCTGAGCTCACTGAGAAGTGAGGGAAGTTGGTGAGTTACCATAGCCATCAGTTTAGATATATTATGTGGTAGGAATATGTGAAATCCTTTCTTTTAGCCATTTTCAGATGAAATTATTAACTGGAATTGCAGGCTCACAGCTTCTAAGGTTGCAGCCCATGGTCACCAGCTCCAGGTTCTGGGTTATGTGGGCAAGGATGTCATGGTGGGCTGTGTGGTGGAGCAGAGCATCTCACCTCAAGGCCTGCTAGAAGGAGAGAGGGATAAGGATGCTAACCACTTACCGGGGTCCAGCCCCCTGTGACCCTACTTTCTCCCACTGGGCTCCACCCCTCAAAGGTTCCACTACTTCCGGATAGCACCACAGGCTTCAGCAGAAGACCTTTGGGGCGCACCTCAGGTGCAAATCATAACAGGAAGTGGCCTGGGACACTTCAAAAATATACCTCCAGTGACATGCCACCTCCAAGCAGTCCCCAGCAATTCAGTCTGGATTCAGCCTGGATGCATTAACTCATCAGAAGGGTGAGTTCTGCCATGATCCAGGCCCAACTCAATAGCACCACCTGGGGACCAGGCACTAAGCAATGAGCCTCAAACTCCTGCATCTGGTGACTGTTCTTGCCCCCGCCCCCCCCCCGTTTTGTTTTGTTTTGTTTTGTTTTACGAGCTTTTTGAATGTTTTCTGGACATTCATAGACCCATAAAATTCTGTGTGTGTGCAGGTGCGCATAAGGACGGTCAGGTGTGCGATGTGCGTATAAGTGCGTGCAGGTGTGTGTTGAGCCAGAGGTTAACCTTAGGCGTCCTTCCCTTGGTGCCCAAGCAGGACAGAAGAGGGCGCCTCTCTTCTGTTAGAGTTACGGGCGCAAGGAACGCTCTCAACTAGGAGTGGTCTCCCTGCTTGCTGGTTTAGCCCCAGAGCTGGAATTAACCACACCTGACGTTTTACATGGGTTCTGGGGATAGAAGTCAGGACCTTCAGCTTGCATGACAAGCACCTTACTCCCTGAGCCATCTCCTCTGGCCCCTCTTTAGTGTTTGCCTGTAGTCGGACATGGTGTCCCTACTTCTGGAAACATTTGGGGATAGTTTTGTCTCATAACGCAAGAACTGTCTTTGAAACGGACTGTCTGGCTCCTGTGGCTGAAAAATATTTCCTTTAGAGCCTTTTAGGAACGGGGTTTGCTGACTGGTGGTTAGGAACCGCTGGCTTCCAGCTGAAGGTTCTATAGCAGATCACCAGGTGGCGCTGTGGTCCACGAGTTGAGCAGGAGTAGCACCCCCCCCCCCCCCCAAATCTAGCTCTCCAGTCCGCATCTCCTGGTCTTCTGCTTCCAGCCTTTAGGGGGCAGGGTTCTGAGATACTGGTGGTAGCTCCTTCAAGATGCCAATTCTTACCAGACTATAACTGATCCTCTCCCAAAAGGCCAGCTCTTTTTAAATGCACAGCGAGTCTGGCAAAAATCTGTTGCAGGAAGATGACCCAGTGGGTAGACGGGCTTTCTGCACAAGTCTGGAGAGCTGTGTTCAATTCCTGGAACCCATGCAAGTGTTCAGGAAGACACTCAGTTCTACAGAGTTATCTTCTGGTCCCCACATGCATGTTGTGGCACAGGTGTGAGAGCGTCCATACACAGTAAGAGCAACTGGAACATTTTATTTTTAATTTTTAAAAAATTATTTATTATGTATACAGTATTCTGCCTGCAGGTAGACAGGCAGGTCAGAAGGGGGCACCAGATCTCATTGAAGATGGTTGTGAGCCACCATATGGTTGCTGGGAATTGAACTCAGGACCTCTGGAAGAGCAGCCAGTGCTCTTAACCGCTGAACCAACTCTCCCGCCCGCAACTGGAACATTTGAAAGATTAGTTGGGATTGGGGTTGTGGCTTAGTGTCAGGGCTCTTGCCTAGCATGTGCAGAGTTCGATTCCTGATCCTACCACTCACTGATCCTGACGGTGGGAGGCCCCTCCCTCTCTATCCCCAGTTTCCTGGCTGTAAAATGAAGATAGCGACAGCATCCAGCTCTGGGGGACAAACATTTCCTTCTTGTGGGGTGTATACATGTTTGTGTGTGCAGATGCATATGCACACGTGTAAGCATGTGTATGGAGGTCAGAGGTCATCACGAGTGTCATTCTTCAGGAACCCTCCACTAGCTTTGTTTCTTTAGTGAAGGTCTCTCTTTGTAGCCTTGGCTGTCCTGGAACTCACAGAAATCTTTCTGCTTCTGCCTCTCGAGTGTTGAGATTAAAGGTGTGTGCCACCATGCCTAGCTTCCACTCTGGTTTTTAACACGAGGTCTCTCACTGGGACCCAAGGCTCATCAGTTAGGCTAAGCTGACTGATAGCAAGTCCAGGGATTTTTCTGACTCTGCTTCCCTCGTTCTAGGGTTACACGGGTGCAGGAAGCCTGGCTTTCTCCGTGGGTTCAGGGATGAAGCTGAGGTCCTCATGCTTGGAAGGCGAATGCTTTCTGCATTGTTTCCTCTCCACAACCTGAGGCGGCAGCTTCTCTAACAGAGCAGGCTCACAGGCGCTCTGCGTCTGGTCTCTGCACCTCAAGGCGGAAAGGACAACTGGCCTCAGTGCCTCGTCCCCACAAGGAAAAGAAAACAACCCTGACCAAACTGAAACCTGACTTTTAAAAAGGAGCTGCTTGGGAATCAGAACACTTTTTTTTTTTTTTAAGGGGAAGGCAGGTTGAACAATTCTAGCCTAGTTGATATTAAAAAGAAATAGGTCTGGTCCCAGGGCACTGCTTTTCCAGTGCAGCTGGCTGGCTTGCAGGGCAGAGAGACCCTCTTTTTGTCCTTTGAATACTGGCCTTGGCTTCGAGCCACAGAGGAAGGTCTGCAGAGGCTCTGGAGTGCCTGCCCCTCCCACAGTGCCTGGCAGGCTCTCCATGCTAGCTGCTGGCTCCTCAGTATCTTATTAGCACATGTCCCTGAAGTCACCCTTCTGATTTTTTTTTTCTGAGACAGGGTTTCTCTGTGTCCAGGACTGTCCTGGCTGTCCTGGAACTGGAACTTGGTTTGTAGACCAGGCTGGCCTCGAATTCCTTGAGATCCTCTTGCTTCTCCCTCGCAAGTGCTGGGATTAACAGACATGCGCTACCACCACCCAGCCACCCTTCTGATCTTATAGGACTTTTGATGTAGGATTCAGCTGTGCCTCCAGTTGCAAGTCTCCAACAGCCGCAAGCCATCCTTTTTGCATGGGTGGGGTCTGTGAGCTTGAGCTGACCTGTTCCTTCCTGTCTCTTACAGCCAGCTAAGATGCTAAGCTTTCAACACCCCACATTTATGTTTTGAGACAGGGTCTCTGATTGGCCTAGAGCTTGCTAATGGGGCAAGGCTGGCTGGCTAGCGAGCCCCAGAGATCTGCTTGTTTTCATACCCCAGTGCTGGAAGTGAAGGGAAAGGTGTCAGTTCAGAACCCTCAAGACTAAGTTCTCAGGTCCTCGTGTTTGCATGGCAAAAACAGGACTGTACCATCTGAGCCATTTCCCCAGCCCCGTCACACTTTCTGGATGGTGACTGTGCACACGAGCAGACCTGTAATTTTGTTTGTTTTGTTTTTGGTTGTTGTTTCTGTAGAGACTGACTCTGCAGTGCAGACTGGGTTGGAGTCATGCCCCTCCTGCCTCAGTCTCCCCAGTGTTGGGATGATTCATGTGGCTCACCACTGGCCCCTGCAGGATCTGCTAGTGGCTCCACCTAAACGGACCCCTTGACTCTGTCTCTGGCTGTACTTTCTCCCCTGGGTCAAATCCCCACCACTCCATCTGTTGTTCCTCATGTTTTGTTGTTTGGAGGTTTTGTTTCCTATGGTTTTGGGGATAGAACTAGGGACCTCATGGGTATCAAGGGATCTGAATGGATTTTAGATGATTGTGCCAGACAGAAGGAAAGCGATCATGTTAAAAGTGTTTGAAATCCTAGAGTTGTCCCGAAACATGCTTCTCTAAGAGCTGTGCAGAGCAGAACCAGCAGAGCTAGTGGAGATGCCAAAGAAGACATGAAAGCCAATGGACTTCCCGGATCTCTTCCGGGAAACATAAACACAATCTCTATTGGCAATAAAGTTGCAGTCACATGATCACTGCTGAACGCACTATGATCTATTGCTTCCAAGTGTCATTGCAGTTAGAAATGGTGAAAAGAAAGGTGTGGCATTGAGCGGTGGTGGCACACACCTTTAATTCTAGCACTTGGAAGGGAGGCAGAGGTACTGAGATCTCTGTGTGTTTGTGTTCGAGGCCAGGCTGGTCTATAAGAGCTAGTCCCAAGACAGACTTCAAAACTAGAGAGAAACCTTGTCTCAAAAAACAAAAAACAAAAACAAAACACACACACACACTCACAAAGATGTGGCTTTTTTTCCGATCCAACTTGCAGATTTTGTGAATTAAAAGCAAAGTGCATACTGGGAATCCAGGCTGCCATTCCAGCATTTGGGAGTCAGAGCTAGCATGGCCTAGGTAAGCAAGACTCGATCTCAAAAACAACAATCAAACAATCCCCAAATAAAGTGAGACAGGTGAAGGAAGAAGTGGATTCAGAGAGCACACTGAGATTTCTTGACGGAGTGTGTGTGTGTGTATCTGTGTGAGTGTGTATGTGTATGTCTCTGTGAGGGTGTGTGTCTGTGTGTAAAGAGGTACCTAGGAGACTATAGCAAGTGGGGACACAGAGCTGGAGAGAGGGTCAGAGGTTAGCAGCATCCACTGCTCTTGCATAGGACCTCAGTTCCCAGCATCGATGTCGGACACTCACAACAGCCTGTGACTTTAGCCCCAGCAAATCTGAAGCCCTTGGCCTCTGACATCTTTGGGCACTGAATTCACAAGGCACACCCCAACAGAGACACATATAACTTAAAAAAATAGAAACCAGGGGCTAGAGAGATAGTTCAGGGGTTGAGTGCATGTTTCTTCCACAAAAGACCTCGGTTCAGCTTCCAACACCCACATGGTGGCTCACAACCACCTGTAACTTAAGTTCCAGGAGATCTAATGCCCTCTTCTGGCCTCCATGGACACAAAGTATTCATATGCTGCACAGACTTACATGCAGCCAAAATACTCATACATATAAAATAAATAAATATTTTTAAAAATTTAAAAATTGGACTGGAGAGATGGCTCAGAGGTTAAGAGCATTGCCTGCTCTTCCAAAGGTCCTGAGTTCAATTCCCAGCAACCACATGGTGGCTCACAACCACCTGTAATGGGGTCTGGTGCCCTCTTCTGGCCTGCAGGCATACACACAGACAAAATATTGTATACATAATAAATAAATAAATAATTTAAAAATCTTTGAAAAAAGAAATCAGGGGAAAGGCAAAAGGGGCCAAGAGCTAGAGCTTGGGGAAACTGAGGAACAGACTGCAGTATGCCTTGGGCTCAGGAATGACAGCGTACAATACCAAGCCTTGATCCAAGTTCTCACCAGATTTGTAATCTCGGTGTGCTTAGTCACACCCCACTCCTGGTACCAATTCCAGACTCCAGTGACTTCTGCGGCACCTCCCCGGTGCTTTCTCCTTGTCTGTGAAATTGTATCGCCTGCTTTAGAGTGGCGATGTCAGGGTACAGGGAGCTAAAGAAAACCCGAGACCACTCAGGGCAGTAAAGTCCTGCAGCGGGGTCCCAGACACTCAGCCCCAGGACCCCTGTGACTACCAGGGTCTGCCAAAATAAGCAAGTCCTTCTGTAAAAATGACACTGTGTGCCTTACGCCATCTCTAAAGTACTTAGTAATGCCTGATACTTGTCTGCTCTGCAGACAGCTGTGTTGTATTGTGTGGGGAGTAGTGACACGACAGGGGCTTCTGTATGTTCCGTGGAGATGCAGTGTTCCCTCAAATGTGTTCAGCGCTCAGCTGGTTGAATGGGTGCGTGTAGACTAATGCTGTCCTAGCTGTGTAACTCAGGATGGGTGCGTGTAGACTGCGCATGTGTAGACTAATGCTGTCCTAGC
>NW_004949188.1:1017976-1029658 GCF_000317375.1 Microtus ochrogaster
GTGTAGACTAATGCTGTCCTAGCCGTGTGACTCAGGATGGGTGCGTGTAGACTCTGCACATGTGTAGGGCTGATGCTGTCCTAGCCGTGTGACTCTACGCGGGACAGGAGCAATGCTGTTCATAGTCACACAGATATTCAATGGAAACCGTTTTAACTTGACTTGATAAACAGTAGCGCAGAGTGGAGCCATGCGATGTGGTGTTTTGATCTGAGCGTGCGCTATCGGGAGAGTCAGAGCCGTTGTCATGTCCAACATCTCCCAAGCTTCACACTGAAAACCGAGGCACTGAATAAATGAACAACTTCTGCTCTTCCCCCTTCCGCTCCCTTTCTTCCTTTCTTCTCTTGTATGTGTACACGTGTGCATGTGTGTGCACATGCATGTGGAGGCTCAGCTTCTGTCCCTCAGGCTCCTTATTTATGAGGCAGGCCTTGTCGTCGGCCTGGAGCTTGCCAGGTAGGCTAGGCTGGCTTGCTAGTGAGCCCCAGGAATCTGCCCGTCTCTGCTCCCGGTGCTGGGACTACAAGCCCAGCTATTTCTCATGTGGGTGCTGGGCTCTCACTCGGGTCCTCATGCTTGTGTGGCGGGCTCTTCCCCACCACTTTTATTTAAGGCATTTTTATGCTCCCAAGAGGAAGGAAATCCCATACTTGCTGTTTTGGCCTTGGAGACAGGCTTGTGTTGTGCAGCCAAGGCCAGCCTCACGCTTGTGCCCACCCTTGGGGGGCGAGGTGTCTGGCACCACACCTGGCTGCTGTTGTTTGCCTTTGTTGGTTCTCAGAACTGCAAGAGGTGCAGCTTCTGGCTCAGAGTGAGCAAGGCTCCAGCTAGCCCTCCAACGTCCCCTGCATTCTCCTTCTTTATGGACTGTTCCAGACTGGTTTCTCCTGCAGCCCAGTGAGACTGCCTTTTTGGTCACATCTACTAAGAATGGCGGCATGAACCGACATCAAGGGTGCCACATCACACCCCTTTCCCCTTCTTTCTTTCTCTCTTTCTTTCTTTTTGAAACAAGGTCTCATTCTGTAGCCCAGGACAACCTTGAAGATACTCGCTTAAATCAAACTTGTAGTTATCCTCCTGCCTCAGCTTCCCTAGTGCTTGGATGACAAGCAGAACCACAATGCTCAGCTCAAGAATGCTTTCTTTAGAAGACAGATATGCCTTCCCATAGTCCCCAGGAATCCTTTTGGAGCCCACTGATCCACACCTACCCATCCATGGACAAATTGCTGGTAAGTGTAAGCACTGTCTCTCCCTCTCTGATCTGAGTTGGAATTTACACCCCTGCTCCAGTAGTTCCTGGGCATGTGGCTCTGCAGCTGCAACTTGGTCTCTTGTCCTGAGACACAGAGCATCCTGACCTTTGTACAGTTCTAAGGAGGTAAAAGGAATGATGATCACAGTGTCCAGAGAAGCCTCTCCCACACAGCCATGGACTCCATTGCTCTTTTGGACAATGTCAGGAGGCACTGTTTACATCCATGGTGTAGGCAACAGGGTCCTCTGGGGGCTTTTCGGAGTAGCAGGTTTGCTAAATGCCTCCCGAGAGTCAGCGAGAACGTAACAGCGTATGCCAAGTGTTAAAGTTGTACCATTTCGCAAACAAGAAAACAGAAACACAGAGGGGCTTAGTAGTCAGTCTGAGATCACACAAGATGTAAGTCGACTTCAAGTCCCGAGAGCCTGGCCCCAGAGCTTGTGTCCTCGTCTTCTCAGCCATTAGTCTCTTGCCTCTTGCAGTTGCCCGAACTGTGGCCCAGCTTCCCATATTTCACTTCCTATTAGGAGGCTCTTCAACACAAGTCACTGCTGAGCTAGGGTTGAACACAGGTCTGCCTGAGCCCAGCTTGAAGCCTGTTGGTGCTAATGACTTGGCTAGCATGGACACCCAGCCACTATCATGTTTCCTGCAGAAAGTTCTAGTGGCTTGGATTTTAGCACTGTCAGCGGGGTCTCGCTCTTTTCTGGGTCATCCTTGGCTGAGAGAGCAGCTGGTGAGAGTGTGGCCTGCCTTGAAGGAGCAGGGAAAGCAGCGTGAAGTGTAGGAGGCTTGGCGGAGACAGGACCAGGGCTGGAAGGAGAACTCACCCTGATCCCTGGCTTCTCCAACCCTATCTTTATGAGCCACAGTGTGAAGCAGCCAGAATATGTTCGGGCTCATGGTTTCTCAGGCTCAGTCCATGGTCACCTGACTCTGCTGCTTTGGGTGTGTGGTGAGGGCAGTGGCCGTTAGTCAGGGAGCAGGAAGCCACAGGCAGCCTAACTTGCTGCAGGGTGTGGACACCAGCCAGGTAAAGAGCATCTGGTTAGCGCACAGGCTTCCTTTCAGGTGATGAGTTGGCACCTCCAGCCGATGTGGCGGCACAGGCACACAGCTGCCATCCTACTGCCTTGGATACCGAGACAGGAAGATGACGGTGTCATAGTCCATCTGGGTGACATAGTGAGACCAAGAGCTTCGTGTGGTTTGATGCCCTGCCTGGATTCCTCAATTGAGGGGCTGGAGGTGTGGCCCAGGGGCAGATCTCCTATCTAGTATTCGTGGGACTCCGCACTGGAGAAACAAGTTAGCGGTGCCTCCCCTGATACCAGCTTAGACCAGATGAATTTGCCCACTTGTCCTCTCTATTGAGAGATTGCCCCTAGGATTATCAAACTTGGCATCTGAGTCCCCTGTGGTTGGTTACCCTAGAGACCTTCTAAGGTGCCCCAACTGGGTCAGGGAGAAATTCAGCTGTGCAAGGCAGCAGACGGCCTCAGGCACCCGCAGTCTGTATAGAGACAGAACTCTGGACCTGAAATACACTATCCAAATGAAGGGGGTGGGGGAGAGAGAGAGACAGAGAGAGAGACACACACACACACACACACACACACACACACACACAGAGAGAGAGAGAGAGAGAAAGACAGAGAGAAAACAAGGCACTAGGCCCAGAAAGATGGGTCTGAGAATTTCCACAGCAATTCATGTGCAGGTTTCAGACCCAAAAAAAACCCCAGGGTAATTTGAAGAGACCAGGGCCACAGTACTAACAACATGGGGTCCAGTCTAATAGTCACTTCCCCAGAGAACTCACCCTGTCCCCAGAAACCAAAGCCACTCCTGGGAGACATCGCCCATTTTGGGGCTGGAGTCTCACTGGCAAGTCCTTCCATGAGCCAGCCTCATCTCTTAAAGGTCACACCACCTCAACCCCACATGCTGGGGCCGAGCTCCAGGAAGCAACTGCCACGCATAATTAAAGTCAATGAGAACATAATACAAATCAGTTCAGACATTATTGCAAAGGGTGTAGATCCATAAGGAATGAAATCTCGGGTCACTACTCCAGGGAAAGAACCAAGACCTGGAGAGTTGCTTCCTAAATGTGACAGAAATACAGAATTTGTAGTAGAGGAAGGAATTTATAAATACTAGATAAGACCTTGAAATCAGTTTTAGAAATGAGGGTTGTAGCTGTTATGAATGCTTCTATCATACTTTGTTAAGATGGAGGTGGGTGGTCCTTGGACTTCCCACAGGTCAGGGAACCCTGATTGCTCTTCGGGCTGATGAGGGACGGGCACTTGATTGGGGGAAGGGAAGGGAAATGGGAGGCGGTGGCGGGGAGGAGGCAGAAATCTTTAATAAATAAATAAATAAATAAATAAATAAATAAATAAATAAATAAATAAATAAAACATGCTTGTGTATATACACAAACATTAAGCAAAAAAAAAAAAGATGGTGGGTCAGGCTTCTAAGGCTTCTGCTGGGAGTTTCCTCTGGTCAAGTGACCATGCTGAACTGCAAAGCCAGCTGAAAAATAGCGCCTGTACTCAGACTTCAAGTGACATGGGCAGCTTCTTGAGTAAAGATGACTGATTTGGGACACACTTGACAACCTCTCTCCGTGAAACACGCCACTCCCAGTGATACCCTCATGCTCACAGCCTCTACTCCCCCATTGCTTCCTGGCTTCCCCTGGAGCTGTGCTACCTCCAGCCCTGAAGGTTTGCTGTTCCACACACTGAAACACAGAGAAATGCACCATTTTCTGGCTTTCTCTTTAGATGTGACTTCTCTAGGTCCTGAAAAGGTCCTGGTCCAGTCCTAAGCCTGCCAGACACAAAGACAGGCTTGTCTCTCTCCTAGGAACCCGTTGGGGCTATCAGACAGTTTTCTTGGTAATACTTTCCAGTGTTTTTACTTTGTTTTTCTTTTGAGGAAGTGTCTCGTGGAGCTCGAACTCACAATCCGCCTGCCTACCTCGGTGAAGGGTTTGTACCACCATGCTCTGTTTAAAGGACATGTGTGGGTTAGCGCTCTGTATGTTTGAATACATGCGCATGTGTGTTTGGGTGTCATCCTCAGTCACACCCAGCCTTGTGTGTTCTTTCCTTTTCTCATCTTCCTTGTGACCCCACAAGGGATGGGGATGGGGTGCCACAGTGCACATGTCGTCACCTTCCACCTGGCTTTGGGTAGGGTCTCTGTCCTTTGCTTCAGGGGTGCCAGCCAGAGTTTCTCTGCCTCCACGCCTCATTTCTGTGGGAATTCTGAGATACAGATGTGTGCCGCCACATCTGGCTTTTCACACACATTCCAGGGATCCTAAGGAACCCGAGTTCCCCAGTCTGCCTGCACAGACAGCCTTTTGCCTGCAGAACTGTCTCCCAGTCCTGCCACCTGAGTTTTTGAAACAGGGTCTGTCTTTGAACCTTGAGTTCACTGGTTCATTGGCCAGCGAGCACTTAGAATCCTCTCACCTCTGCCTGCAGCAGAAATGCAGCCAGGTGCATGAGGCCTTGCTAGGCTTTTATGGCTTTACCCACTGAGGCTCTGACTCAGGTAGGCATGTTCCTAAGGCAAGCGCTTCCCTGACTGGGCACTTTCTCAGCCTGACACAGACCGGAGCATTAAAATCTACTTTGAGTGAGCTGGATTTTCTTTTTATCTTTTCTTTTATTTAATCAGCATTTTTCATTTATTTTATATACCGACCACAGTAGGCAATGGCAGGAGTTCCTGCAGCCCTGGGGTGTGTACATAGCCCGGCAAGCCACGTCCCCGCCCCTTTTGTCTTAGAAGCATTTTTCCCCAGACTCCAGCATCTTGCCAGCCAGTTCTCATCTTCCTTCCCCAACTCAAAAAGGCTTTTTCCAAAGCATTAGGCTCCAAAAGTGCTGAGGCCAAGGCTGCGTCTCAGAGCTGTGCTCCTGTAGTCACTGGAAGAGAGCCTGCAGAGATGTGGCCACCCTCCCGCTCACGTCAGTCACCCTGCACGCTGGGCCCAGAGCCCCGGGCAGCTCTAAAAGCAGTCCTAAGCCTGTGACTCAAAACACTTTAAATTTGATAAGGTTTGTTTATTTTTTTGTTGAGACAGGGCAAAACTAAGTAGCCCAGGCTGTTCTTGGCCTTGAAGCCCTCCTGCCAGCCTCCCGGCATTGCCAAAGGATGCCAAGCTGTAGCTCCCACACGAGCCTATAAGGGCAATGTTAAATTCACCCTCATTTCCAGATCTGCAAGCTCAAGCACAGAGAGGGTGAGTGGCCCGCCTAAGATTCCTAGCTGGGGTTGGCCCGGCTGCAAGTCAGACCCAGCAGTCTGAATCTGGAATTAATAAGGAAATCTTCATCTTGGCTTTCTGCAGGTGCTGGCAGCCTCCAAGCCCGGTACCAGCAATCATACTTCCTGGCCTCCATCACAGGTGCTGGATTTACCAATTCTCTTAGTACAGCTGCAGCATGGCAGAGGGGTAGATAGCACTTCCTGGTTAGGTCATGAAAGGACACAACGCTTGCCCTGCTCTGCTATGTGCAACTGTGTGTGTATTTGTGTGTATATGCACATGTATACGTTGTGTGTGAATGTATGTGTGTATGTGTCAGTGTGAATATGTGCATGTATATTTTATGTGTGTATGCTCATGTGTATGTTGTGTGCCGAGTATGTACTTGTATGTGTTGTGAGTATATGTATATGTGTGTATATGTGTACATGTACATGTTGTGTATGTGTGTGAGTGCGTGTATGTACATGTATCAGTGTATGTGTCTGTAGGTGCATATGTGCATATATATGTTGTTGTGGTAGTTTGAATGTGATTGGCCCCCATAATCTCATAGGATTAGGAGGTGTGGTCTTGTTGGAGGAAGTGTGTCACGGTGGACACAGACTCTGAGGTCTCATATTGCTCAAGTCATGCCCAGTGAGGCGGACCACTTCCTGGTGCTTGGAAGATGTAGGACTCTCAGCTGCTTCTCCAGCAATTCTTATAAAGGAAAATATTTACAGTTCAGAGGTTCAGTCCATTATCATCATGGGGACATGGCAGACATGGTTTTTTTAACATCTGAGCAATATTCTATTGTGTGCACGTACCACATTCTCTGATCCTTTCTTCTGCTGATGGACAGCTAGGTTGTTTCCTATTTCTGGTTGTGTGTAGAGGAGCAATGAACATGGATGAGCCAGTGTCTCTGCAGGAGGATGGAGGATCCTTGGGTATCTGCCCAAGAGTGATGCAGGTAGGAACAGCCACACTGGTTTCCATAGTGACCACACAAGTTTGCACTCCCACCATCAGTGGATGAGTGTGTTTACCCCACATTCTCACCAGCACGAGCTGCCATTTGGTTTGTTTGTTTTGTTTTTTTTTTTGGGGGGGGGGTTTCGAGACAGGGTTTCTCTGTGGCTTTGGAGCCTGTCCTGGAACTAGCTCTTGTAGACCAGGCTGGTCTCGAACTCACAGAGATCCGCCTGCCTCTGCCTCCCAAGTGCTGGGATTAAAGGCGTGCGCCACCACCGCCCGGCTTGCCATTTGGTTTATTGATCTTGTCCATTCTGACGGGTGCAAGATGAAATCTTCGAGTAGTTTTGATTTGCATTTCCCTGTGACTAAGGATGTTGAACATTTCTTTAAGGGTTCTTCAGCTGGTGTGTTGAGAACTTTTTTTTTAGTTCAGTAGCTTTGAGTTTCTCTCTGTTTGGATTGATCTTGGCTATGAACTTGCTGTATATTGCCTTTATTTTGTTGAGAAATGTCCCTTGTATCCCTGTTCTCTCCAGGAGTTTTATCATGAAGGGATGTTGGAATATGTCAAAGGCCTTTTTAGTATCTAAATAGATGATCATGAGGTTTTTGTTTTCCAGTTTATTCATATGATGGATTATGTTTATTGGTTTTCATATGTTAAATCACCCTTGCATCTCTGAGATGAAGCCTACTTGATCATTTTTGATGATGATCTTTTTTGATGGGTTCTTGGATTCTGTTTGCAAGTATTTTATTGAGAATTTTTGCATCTATGTTCATGGGGGAAATTGGCCTGTAACTTTCTTTGTTGGGTTTTTGTGTGGTTTAGGTGATTGCGACCTCTGAAAAAATTAGCCAATATTCTTTCAGTGTCTATTTTGCAGAGTAATTTGAAGAGCATTAGTGTTGATTCTTCTTTGAGGGTATTGTTCTTTTGTACTAAACCTGTCTGGTCCTCAACTTTGTTAGTGGGTGAGACTTTTAATAGCTGCTTCTATTTCACTAGGGTTCTGGGTCTGTTTAAATTGCCTAGCAGAAGCAGGGCAGTGTTGGTGCATGCCTTTAATCCCAGAACTCAGGAGGCAGAGGCAGGTGGGTCAGTGTGAGTTCAAAGCCAGCCTGGTCTACAGAGTGAGTTCCAGGACAGCCAGAAACACACAGAGACACCCTATCTTGAAAAACTGAATGAAGACATAAAAAAAATAAAGAAATAAAATTGCTTAGCTGATCTTATTGGTAGGCTGTATATATCAAGACTTTTATCCATTTCTTTTATGTTTTCTGGTTTGGTTACTTACTTGGAAACTGGGAAAACTGATTTCCAGTTTGGGGTACAGATTTTTAAAAGATGTCCTTATGACTCTCTGCATTGTCTGGGTGTCTGTTGCTCCCCTTTGCCTCTGTTAATTTAAATCTTTTCTCTCCAGCTTTTAGCAAATTTGGCTAAAGTTTTATCAATGTTACTGATTTTCTCAAAGAACCAATCCTTCATTTCATTGATTATTTGTGTTGTTTTTGTTGCTTCTATTTTATTGATATCAGCCTGAGTTTTGACTATTTTTGTCTATCTATCTTTTCCTTTTTTTCCTTTGTTCTTTTTTTTTTTTGGTTTTTTGAGACAGGGTTTCTCTTTGTAGCCTTGGATATCCTGGAGCTCCTTTTGTAGAACAGCCTGGCTTCGAACTCAGAGAGATCCACATGCTTCTATCTCCCAAGGGATTAAAGACAAGAGCCAGCAACGCTTGACTGAGTTTGACTGTTTCTTGCCACTACTCTCTTTGGAAGTTAGTTTTTCCATTTGTTCTAGAGCTTTCATGTATGCCATTAAGTTGCTAATATGAGATCTCTCCAATTTGTTTTTTAATGTAGGTACTTAGTGCCTTGAGCTTGCTTCTTAGAGCTACCTTTGTTTTGTCCCATAGGTTTGGATATGCTGTGTTCTCATTTTCATTCAATTATAAAAAGTTTTAGTTTCCTTCTTAATCTCTGCCTCGACCCATTTTTCATTCGGTAGTGAACTGTTTCCATGCGTTTGCAATCTTTCTTTTGTTGTCGATAGCCAACCTTAATCCTTGGGATCAGATACGATGCAAGGGATTATATCAATTTCCTTATCTCTGTTGAGATTTGAGACTTGCTTTATGTCCAAGTATGTGGTCAGTTGTGGAGAAAGTTCCATGAGCTGCTAAGAAGTTGTATTCTTCTGAGTTTTAGCAAACTGTTCTGTTAGGTCCATTTGATTTATGATGTTATTTAGCTCCAGAATTTCTCTGTCTAGTTTTGCCTGGGTGACCTGTCCATTGGTGAGAGTGGGGATCTCAGAGTTACCTACTATAAGTGTGGTTTTAGCTATAGTAGTGTTTCTTTCATGAGCTTGGGTCCCCTTGTGTTTGGTGCCTAGACACGAAGAACTGAAACTTCCTCCTGGTGAAGTTTGTCTTTGATGAATATGTAGAACAGTTCTTCAACGCTTCCGATTAGTTTTGCTTTGAAGTCTATTTTGTCAGATATGAAAATGGCTACACCTGCTTGCTTCTTGGAATATCTTTTCCTATCCTTTTACTCTGAGATGGTGTCTATTTTTGATAGTGATATTTCTTTCTTGGATACTAACCAGGAGTAGTGATGCATGCCTTTGATTCTAGCACTCGGGAGGCAGAGGTAGGCCGATCTCTGTGAGTTTGGTTTACACAGTGAGTTCCTGGGCATCCTGGGGCTGCAAGATGAGACAGAAGAAATAAGAAAGAAGGAAGGAAGGAAGGGAAGACGGACTGAAGGAAGAGAGGGTACTGTTTTCTAATCCACTCTGTTAGTCTACAACTTTTTAAATCAGGGAATTGAGACCATTACTATTGAGAGTTTTCAGTGAGCAGTGTTTATTGACTCCTATTCCTTCATTGTTATGGTATGGGCTCCCCCTACTTTTGAATTTGCTGGTCTGGGATTATTTATTCCTAGTCTCTTCTTGTATGTGGTTAACCTCTTCAGATTAAAATTTCCTTTTTAGCACCTTCTGTAGCTTTGGATTTGTAGATTGATACTGCTTACATTTGGTTTTATTGTAGGATGTTCTTCTTTCTCCACCTATTGTGATTGGTAGCTTTGCTGAGTAAAATAGTCGGGGATGGAACCTGTGGCCTCTCAGAGTTTGTGGAACATCCATCCATCCAGATCCTTCTGGCTTTTAGGGTCTCCATGGAGAAGTTGGGTCTAATCCTAAGGGTCTGCCTTTATATGATACTTAGTCTTTATCCATTATTATTTCTTTCTTAGTTCTGTTTATTTAGTGTTTTGATTATTATGTGTCTATCGACTTTCTTTTCTATTTGGGATTCTGTAAGCTTTTTGCACATTTAAAAGCACCTCTTTCTTAGGTTAGGTAAATTTTCTCCTATGATTTTATTGAAAATATTTTCTGTGCCTTTGGCCTGGGTTTCTTCTCCTTCCTCTATTCCTATTATCAAAGATTTGGTCTTTTCATGGTGTCCTGGTTTTCCTACATGTTTTGTGCCTGGAATTTTTTGCTTTAACATTTTCTTTGGTTAAATAATCAATTTCTTCTAGCTTGTCTCCAATGCCCAAGATTCCCTCTCCTTGTCTTCTGCTCTGTTGGTGAGACTTGCCGCTGAGGTTTTTATTTGATTTTGTAACGTTTTCATCCCCAGTTTTATCTTAGTTTGGGCTTTCTTTAGTGATTCTACTTCTATTTCCATGTCTTGAATTGTTTTCATCATCTCATTCCACTATTTGTGTGTTACATCCTCCCTAAGGTCCTTGGGCACACTCATCATCGCTGTTGTGAGGTCCTGGTCTTGGGTCTCAGCTATACTGCATTTCTCAGGGCTGCTGGGTTCCGGTGGGGACACGTTGTCTTGACTGTCAATGTTTGTGCATTTGCGCTGGTGTCTGGGCATCTGGGGTTGGGATGACTGAGCTAACTCTAGGTGTTGACATCTGGCCTGTTGGGTGGTGTTCCATTCCTTGGCTTCTGTTGCTCACTCTGGATCTTAGGAGAGTGTGGTAGGGAGTTACCTGGTGAGTGCTTCTGTGCACAGTGGGTGGGAAAGGATGTTAGGTGTTTGCAGGAACCCAGTTGGCTATGACCACAGAGCGGGGACATGAAGCTAGGAGATGGGGAGGAGGCATCTGCAGGGGAGGAGGAAATGGGCACAGGACGTGCATCCTGTGGGAGCCACTTCTGGGCCTACTTTGAAGACATGACTGTAACTGGAGGCTTCTCTTCCACCCACCAGTTCCTGAATAATCACTCGGAGGCTTAATATTAATTACAAACTGTTTAGCCTATTAGCTCAAACTTACTATTAGCTAGCTCTTACAATTTAAATTAACTTATTTCTATTAGTCTATATTTTACCACAAGGCTTGTAGCTTGTCACCTCACATCTTGCTCCCCCAGAGGCTGCTGGCATCTTCCAGATGCTGCCTTCTTTCTCCTTGTCTCTCTGCTTGGATTTCCTACCTGGCTCTATTCTGCCCTGCCATAGAACAAATCAACTTCTTTATTAACCAATGGTAGGTAATAAGACATATTCACAGCACACAGAGGGCCTCTCACATCACATGGCAGATGGAGGTGGCTTAGGGTTTGGGTGTGGAGGAGAACATCCAAACATGCCCTGGAGAATTCTATGGTGAGCGGCTCAGGACAGGTCACTGAGGGCGGGGGAGCCATGGGAAGACCGCGAGTCCCTGAACACTCATTGTGTGCCCGTCCCCTTCAATTAGAGAATGGCCTCACAGCTACATTCATGAAGAACAGAAGGCAAACATCTATTAATAATTACTCGAAAATGCTACATATTAGCCAGTTTAGATAAACTCTGCTCTCTGGGAAGTTTGCCAGAAAAAAAATCTCCAATGATCTTTCTGTAGCTATCAAAGTCAGCAAAATGGTACTGGGGAGTTAGTTCACAGCCGGACAGGAAAGCAGATCTCCTGTAGGAGTCTGGTCCTGTAACACTGATTCCTTCCTCTTTCCAGTTCCACTGATTGGAAAGGTAGCGATGCCAGAGATGATGGAGGATGGCTGGGGAGAACAAAGATCTGCAGGGAGAACACACTAGGCTGGAGCACAGTTCCAGCCCTGCCTGGAATCCCCAGTGTGGGGCTGGGGTGTGGCTCAGTGCCCCTGCCT
>NW_004949188.1:1029843-1038737 GCF_000317375.1 Microtus ochrogaster
GAATCCCCAGTGTGGGGCTGGGGTGTGGCTCAGTGCCCCTGCCTAGAATCCCCAGTGTGGGGCTGGGGTGTGGCTCAGTGGTAGAGCCCCTGCCTAGACTCACCCTTAGTTCTGTCCTAGCACCGTGGTGGTGCATTCATGTAATCCTAATTACAGGGAGGTGGAGGCAGGAAGATCAAAAGTTCAAGATCAGCCTTGGCTACACAGCGCATGCAGGGCCAACCTGACCTATGAAGCATGAGGCCTTGTCAGAAAGAGAGGGGCTAGCTAAGAAAATTTTAAAAATCATTAGTGTGTTTTGGGAAAGACATAGAAAACATGTCATTTTGTTGTTGTTGTTGTTGTTGTTTGTTTGTTTTTTGTTATTTTGGTTTTTTGTTTTGTTTTGTTTTTTGAGACAGGGTTTCTCTTTGGAGCCTGTCCTGGAACTAGCGCTTGTAGACCGGGCTGGTCTCGAACTCACAGAGATCTGCCTGCCTCTGCCTCCCGAGTGCTGGGATTAAAGGCGTGCACCACTGCTGCCCAGCCCTGTCATGTTTTTAAAACTTATTTTGATATGAATGGGTGTTATATCTACATGTATGACTGTGCATCACTCATGCTGGTACCCACAGAGGCTGGAAGAGGGTAACAGCTCTCCTGGAGCTGTAGATGGTTATGAGCTGCCATATGGGTGCTAGGACTTTGTCCTGGGTCCTTGGAAGAATAGTCAGTGCTCTTAATTGCTGAGCCATCTCTCCAGTTCTTTTTTATTTGCTTGCTTTTGACAAATATTTAAATATTAGATTTAAATATTTAAATCTAAATTATAAAAATTTACTGTATTAATAGGAGCAGTGGGGCTGTGTCCCTGGCCACCCGCACGGCTAACTTTATCCGAAATAATTACACGGAAACTGTATTCTTTTAAACACTGCTTGGCTCTTTAGCTCCAGCCCTTTTCTCGGCTAACTCTCGCACCTGGACTAACCCATTTCCAATCACGTGTGTCGCATCCCAAGGTGCGCTTACCGGGAAGATTCTAGCCTACGTCCATCCTGGGTCAGAGCTTCATCGCGTGTGTCTCAGAGAGCAGAGCTCTCACGTCCGCCCTGGAGAGGGGAGCATGGTGTCTCTCAGAGGAGAGCTGTCGATTCTGAGCTCACTTCCTCTTCCTCCCAGCATTCTGTTCTGTTTACTCCTCCCACCTATGTTTTAACCTATGAGGGCCAGCCAAGCAGTTTCTTTATTTTTTTAACCAATGACCTTCCTCCATCAATTTACTTTAAAAGATACTCATTTTTTATTTTCATATCTGTGTTTGTGAGTGCAGGTCCCTTGGAGAGCAGGATCAACTCCCCTGGAGCTGCAGTTATAGGTGGCTGGGGTTACTCCATGTCGTGGGCTATTGGTATGCTGTGTGAAGAGGTGCTGTTGAGGTTGGTGTATAAAAAGCTGAATGGCCAATAAATAGGCAGGAGAGATAGGCAGGACTTCTGGGAAAAAGAGAGGAACTCGGGATGATTCTAGGCATGCCAGGGAGATGCGAACCAGACACAGAGGGAATTGGGCATACAGAATGAAAGAAAGGTTTAAAAAAAGTCACAAGACGAATATAGATTAATATAAAAGGGTTAATATAAGTAATAAGAGCTAGCAGGACAAGCCTAAGCTAAGGCCAAACTTTCATAATTAATAAAAAATCTCTGTGTTGTTATCTGTGAGCTGGTGGTCATTTTGGAGATTAAAAATTACTCTGAGGGACAATTTCCAGTGTCTTCCTCAATCTCTCTCCACGTTATTTTTGGGACAGGATGTCTCTTACCCTGGAGTTCATCCATCAGTAAGCTGGCTGGCCAATGGGCTCTAGAGGTCCTTCTGTTTCTTCCCCAACACTGCCAGAGTTGCTCTGCACAAAACTGCACTTGGCTTTTAGTGAGGGTGCTGGAGATCTAAAGTCAAGTTTGTCAGGTCCAAAGTAAACTCTGCTCCCCCAAATTCTGATGCCTGTTCCCCTCTACCAAAGGAGCCATTTCAAAGGACTCACCCTTTGAAACTGTAAGTTCTAATAAATTCTTTCCTCTATTAAAAAAAAATTACTCTGAGACTGACTATGGTAACTCACTTGTCAGCGTAGCGTGATACGCTGATACAGGAGGATTGCCAGAAGTTTGAGACCTCGCTGGGCTCTATACTGAATTCTAGGCCAGCCTGGATTACAGAGTGAGATCCTGCCTCAAAACTAAAGGCACTATGAGTTAGAGACCAACACAGTAGGACCACGTGAGCTCAGGACACTGTCTCAAAACCAACAAGCAAGCAAACATGGGCGGAGGCGGGCCTCCGTCAGGAAAGTGCTGGCTTCACGAGCATGAGGGCCACGTTCTGATCCTCGGAATCCTCATAATGCCACACTCAGTAGTGTCAGGCTGTGAGCCCAGACCAAGAGCAGAGGACAGTCCTTGGAGGTCTCTGGCCGGGCAGCCTCATAGACTAGACGAAGTACCCTGAACGACCTTGTCTCAGAACAGTGGAGAGCATCTGAGGAAGATACCATGTCAGCCTCTGACCTCCTTGAACACATGCATCCTCACAATACACACTCACAGGAACACGTGCACACCCCACATTCGTAAATACACATGCGGACAAATACTTTTATCACTAAAGAGGAGCGTGGAGACAGTGAACGTCTCTGATACCCAGACTATAAGAATGACTTTCCTGTTTTATGTGTAAGTACACCAAGACCAGAGAGGTCATTCACTTACCCAGTATCACACAGCCCCAGATCATACTGCCTTCTAACACAGCACTGAGCCCAGTTACATCTTTCCCTTAAATCTATATTTAGAAAGGGGGGTGTAGGTTTGCTTTTTCTTGATAATTCTTTGAGCTGTGTTCTTAAATGGATGCCCCCAGGAAAAGCACTTTCTGTCACAAAGGCTGAGACCATGCCTGGAAAGGGAGAAAAAGAAAGTCAGACATGGCACTGAATGCCTGCCTGCAGGTCACTCCATTGTGGTCCCTTTGTGGGGTGACATGCACTCGAGTCCCCAAAACACAGCATCTCAGCTTTGCTGTTTGTGTCCACACACAGTGCAGATGGGGTTCGACTCCCCCGGAGGGAGGGCTGTCAGGTTCTCTTGCTGTCACTTTGCTTGTCCGTGTCTCTAGTGTGTTGTCCTGTTTGTGTCCTCGGGCACTGTCAGGTCCCTGGACATGGCAGGCACACCGCCAAGATGGCCATCATGAGGAGCGCTCACTTACCACCCCAGGGTGAAGGTGGCAGGGTGGGGTGTGCAGGTGGTGTGCACACGTGAGACCAGAAGACAATGTTGGGCGTCTCCTGCTTTCACTGTCCAAGCTATCCTTGGAGACAGGATCTTTCCCTGAACCCAGAGCCCTGAAATCGTCTAGGCTGCTGCGTTCTGTGTGGCTTTGTCCTGATGGGGTGATGAGGGAACGAAGAAAGGACAGATACACAGACATGTGTACAGAAAAGCTGGGATCCAAGCCCACCCTGCTGGAGTATCAACTACACAACCCTGAAAGGTGCTATTGATTGGGCACTCACGGGCTTGGGGTGGTCTCTGTGGGAGATCTCTGCAGTCGAGTAATCGCCAGATGCAGCCATCTAGGAGGAGGAAGATGTGGTTGCTAGTTATTGCACACACCGGTCAGTTGTCCATAAACACTCCTGTGACCAGGGGAAGAAGGCTTTGCCACTCTCATGGGTCTGAGGAATGGGGTCCTTGTTATGTCCACGCTCATGTCAATGATACACACTGTGGACTCATTTGTTCTTTACACACACACAAACACACACACACACACACACACACACACACACACACACACACACTCAGGGCTTCCTTGGCTCCCCACCCTGGGCTGAGGGATCCAGAATCCTTCTGTTTCTGCTCCTCCCAAATCTAAGGTTATGGACACATGCAGTCACACCTGGCTTTTACTTGCATCCTGGGATTTGAACTCAGGTCACCTGAGCCACCTCTACTCCAGCTGGACTGAGTCACTCACTTGTTCTAGCGACAACTCCTAGGAAGGTGGGCCCACCAGAAGTCATGCTAAACCCATAGGCATAATAATTAATCCTTTAATGAGATATGTACTTTTTCCTCCCCAGAATTCTTGCCCCAAGTGCACAGGCTTTACCAGACCACACAGCTGCACCCACGTAACTTGTACGTCTCTCTGATTTTCTACATTGAGAAAACTGTAACTTTTCTTAAACATCACCATTGAGAGTTTCCTTCCTCTTTCTCTAAAGTGTCCCTCCGTGCCATGTGGCTGCCCTCCATGCCAGCTCCAACGCCTTTCTCCCTTTGCTCTCCACCCACTCCTCCAGGAAGCAGCTCAAGTGTGCAGCTGATCTGCCCTGGGGTTTTCCTTTAAACACGTCAATTTGAGCCCACGACTAAATTATTGTATTAATAAGGCCAATAGCACCAAGAGGAAACCCCAATTTCCCCTGTATCATTTGGTGAGCATGAAGGGACCCCAAAATTCCAGCAGCATTGTTCTGCAGATTGGACAGTAAGGGCCTTTGCCAGCAGAGCCAACCTTTAACATGGCTCTAAGGTTATGGGTACAGATGCTGGGCCTGCGTGGTGGTCACAGGTTTCACCTCAGTGTTCGGGAGGCTGAGATGGGAGGGTGTTGTGTTTAGGGTCGACCTGAGTTACATGAGACAAAGTTAAAACAGGGCTGGAGAGATGGGTCAGCGGGTAAAGGAGCTGGCCACCAACGGAGCTGGCCACCAAGCCTGATGACCATTCCCAGGCCCCACACAGTGGAAGGAGAGAACCCATTTCCCCAGTTGTCTTCTGACCTCCACTTGCATCCCCCACATGCCCAACACAAAAGCGCATAAATAAATACAGATAATAAAATTTAAGTGCAGGCGTTGGAGCCAGCCTTTCTGGCTTGAACTTGGGCAGTGTTCCCTGGCTGTGGGAACACAGGCATTACACAACGCTTTGGGCCTCTGACTCTGGGAGGCTCAGCAAGTTAGAGCAAATGACATCAGTGACTTAGTGGCCAAACACAGTTGTCACCACCTAGACAAACTTCCACGTCAGCTCTTCTTCTTTGCCTAAACTATGTCTAGGTTTTAAGAATTTTACTTCACATATGACACGGTCCCTGGAAGGCCCCCACGCCAAGTTGGCTCCCTTGTCTCTTTGGGGTGGAGCCACACTGAGCTGCAGTGCAGGGATTGGGGTGAAGAGTGCTGTACTGTTGAAGGCGTGCTAGCCATGGATGGGGTGCTTCTCGGGGATGCACGAGACCCCGATCCCATCCTGAGCACGGAGAAAGGCAGAGAGCAGGGAAAATTCAACTGAGCACAGCAGCCCCTGAGTAGTTACCATTGTGATGATTGTACAACTGATTTAAGAAACTGGCCTCAGAATGACATTCTCGGCTATTTATACATAGATGTAACCTTAGTTTTCCATGTATAAGAAAACGACCGAAGCAGGTGCGTTTGCCACCTCAGGTTGATATAACACCTGAGATAAGCCACAGTTTCCCGTGTCTCCAGATTTGGAGGGTCCATGGAGCGATCAAGCATCTTCAGCGCTCTGAGTCCTAGAGGAGGAAGCTTTGGCCCCACCGCTCCCCATAACCCACTTTCCTCCCCCTGGGCCTCAACTCTAAAGCCTCCAATACTTCCCGATAGACCCCCTGGGGACTAAGCCAGACTTCTAGTTCAACGCTCTAGGTCCACATGAATTCAGTGCTGGTGGAGGCCAGAAGAGGGTGTCGGCTTTCCTGGAGCTGGAGATTTATGTGGTTCTGAGTGCCCAGAGTGGGTGCTGGGAACTGAACTCGGGTTTTCTCCAACAGCAGCCAATGCTCTTAAGCCTTGAGCAGCAGCAATCCATCCACCGGGATTATTCTTTTGCAGCCTACTGGTGAGACCTCACCAAGGTTCCTTAGTTCCTTTCAAGGACAGTGACCCCCAATGATCCCAGCTAAGCTCTGCTTTCCCATCACCCCCTACATATGGGGCCAACTCGGACTCCGTCCAAATCACCGCAGATGCTTTGGAAGGCCTGAGGTCTTCAGTGGGTGCACACTACAGATGAAGCCTTCACGACAGCCTTGAAGTTTCTGTGGGTGTGACACTATGGAAGCTGTCTTCTCACTTACCCAACACATCCCAACACGTCCTTAGGAGTTGACAGGGACCTCTCCATGGCATTTACACATAGAGCCAGTCTGAAGAAGCCCTTGCCATCTGGAGCGTTGCAACTTCCTCTGCAGTAGAAAGACCTGCTCCAGAGGAGAGCTCGCCACCCAACAGAGCATTCCAAACTAATGCGCCGTACCTGTACAGTCCTATAAGCAGCTACTAGACATGTGGGGTGTTTTAAATTTTCTTTTTAAGAAATACATAAATGATGTTTAATTATGTGTGGCAGGGTGGGGGCTGTGTGCACATGTCACAGTGTGTGTGTGTGTGTGTGTGTGTGTGTGTGTGTGTGTGTGTGTAGGTCAGAGGCTAACTTGAGGCTTGAGTTAGTTCACATGGATCCCAGGGGTTGAACTCAGGTCATCAGATCTGGCAGAAAGTGTCTTTATCTGGGGAGCCATCTCTCTGTCCTTAAAAAAAAAATCCCTTCTTTCTTATTCATTCATTCATTCATTCATTCATTCATTTACGTGTGAGATTTGCGTAGAAATGTGACTATTTAAATGATTTATCCCTCTTCCTTTTATGTGCACTGGCATTTGATCTGTGTGTATGTCTAGGTGAGGGTGTCAGATCCCCTGGAACTGGAGTCACAGACAGTTGTGAACTTCCATGTGGGTGCTGGGAATTGAACCCAGGTCTTCTGGAAGAGCAGCCAGTGTGCTTAACCACTGAACCATCTCTCCAGCCCTGAAATATGGCTTTTATGACTGAAAAACACATTAGGGCTGGAGAGAAGCTCAGTGGCTAGGAGTGCTTCCTGCTCTTAAAGAGAACCTGAGTATCCAGATCGGGCGGGTGCACTACCACAGCCTGTGATGCCAGCTTTGGGAGATCCAGTGCCCTCTTTTGGCCTTCACTGGTACTGCACTTTTGTGCACACGCTAACTCAGACACACCTACACATAATTTAAAAATAAATGTAAACCATTTTCTTTTTCTTTTCATAAATATTTTTGAGGTTATACTATAATTACATCATTTCTCCCATTCTTTTCCTCCCTTGAAATCTTCCTACAAATCCTTCCTTGCTTTCTTTCAAATGCCTCTTTTTCTAATTATTGTTGCATGTGTGTGTGTCTCTGTCTGTCTGTCTATCTATCTATCTATCTATCTATCTATCTATCTATCTATCTATCATCTATCTACATATATGTTCCTAACTATATCCAAATATATAATACAACCTGTGCAGTCTGTGTACTGTCTCTTATACGTATGTGTTTTCAGGGCTGGGCATTTGGTACTGGATAAGAAGTTGGTGTTCTCTCCCCTGGGGGAGACTGCTTGACAGCTCTCAACATCCCTAAGTTGTCTGTAGTTTTTTGTCTAGGGCTAAGGCCTCATGAATTTCCCCTTCCACACTAACATGGCTTTTGGTGCTGCCCAAACAAATTTGTTTTTTAAAACCAATGACACATTCTAAGCCAGATACAGTGGTGCATGCATTTAAACCCAGCACTTGGGAGGCAAAGGCAGGTAGATCTTTGTGAGTTCAAGGCTAGCCTGGTTGACACAATGAGTTTCAGGCCAATCAGGATTACGTAGTGAAATCCTGCCTCAAATACTAACAAACAAACCTAAGCCAAAACCAAACCAAAACAACAAAACTCACATTTTAAATCTGGTTTACTTTTGTTTGTGTGCATGTGTGTGCATACGTGTTGTCCTGGCTAGTTTTATGTCAAGTCAACACAAGCAAAAGTTTCTGAGGAGGGAACCTTAGCTAAGAAGATCCTTCCATAAGATCAGGCTGAACACAGGCCTGCAGGGCATTTTCTTAAAACCCACAGAAAGCCTGGCCGACAGCGGCTGTAGGAAGTGGGAACACCTGGCCGACAGCGGCTGTAGGAAGCCCCTGCGTGGCAATGGAAAAGATGCTGTGGCAAGAAGACAAGCCAACAATGGGCTACACCTTCCCTTCTATGAAAATTGTCCATCATTCCAACTGCCCATGTCATCATCAACTCCTCTCAATACTTGGCTGCAGCTTGAAGTATATAATTTTAATTGTCTCTAAAAATTTCCCTAGGAGAGGCAGGGTTAAAAGCACTGGCTGCTCTTCCAAAGGACCTGGGTTCAGTTCCCAGGATCCACATGGTAGCTCACAACTGTGTATAACTCTAGTCCCGGGGATTCCACTCCCTATGTCCTCTGCAGACACTGCACACTCATGATGAAAAGACATATACACAAGATAAAATAAAACACTTGAAAAACAATTTACCTATGAATTTGATAATCTCTGAAGCTGTTAGAAACCTTATTTTCAATTAACTTAATCTTCTGATCATGCAGTGGTGATATTTATTTGGAGTTACAATGTAAATTATTTGAGTGGTCTACTATTTCATAACAAATTATCCCAAATTTAACAGATTGACAGATCAGTCCCTTATAGTACCAGTTTTTGCCAGTCAGCTGCCAGGTGTGACTGAGTGTCTTTCCTGATGCTGTACTTGGGTGTTGGGGACCTCTGGTCTCATCTGGAGGCTGACCATGAAGGATTTACTCCTAAGCTGTAGCATGCGGAATTTGAAGGCTCACTCATGTCTCGGCGTGGGGCTGTGTATGTGTGTGTGGGTGGGTGGATGGCAGAGACAGAAAGATACACACACATGCACACACATAGACACGCATACACACACATACACACATATACACACATACACACACATACACACACATACACACA
>NW_004949188.1:1039317-1047200 GCF_000317375.1 Microtus ochrogaster
ACACACACATACACACATACACACACATACACACATACACACACATACACACACATACACACAGTAAGGCTTCTGTGGCCTAACCTCCTGATTGCCACCCACCACTGTCACTCTCATTGCCATTTACACATCTGAAGCTGTGTCTGTGCCCCATCTGCTCTTAAGGGAACACAATGGTGCACAGCTCTAACCACAGCACTGAGAGACCAAGGCAGCAGTCCGGGAGCTCAAGGCCAGTCTGGGCCACACAGTGAAACTATGTCTCAGAAAAGCAAAGCAAGGAATGGGGAAGCTGACCTGTGGGCAAAGGCGCTTACTTACCACCGAGACTGGCAATCTGAATTCCGTCCCTTGGACAAACAGGGTGGCAGGAGAGAGGCGACTGTTGGAAACCCACACACATGCAAAAAATGTAATGTAAAAACAAATCAGTAGGTGACAGTGGGTGAGGGCCACCGGTCGCCATGACAGAAGCCACCTTCCACATTGGCAGAGGAGAGTTTATTCATTATTTGTTTCTTTAAGGCAGAATCTCATGAGCCCAGGCTGGCCTCAAATTCTCTATATAGCCAAGGATGCCCTTGAGGTCCTGATCCTCCTGCCCCCAGCTCCTGAGGACTGGAATAGAGGCGGGCGCCACTAAAGTGCTAGGCAGGGAACTGGCTCAAGGCTGCAGGAACACTAAGCAAGGGCTCCACCCACTGAGCCACACCCCCATGCTTTGAGGGAAGAATTTGAAAGACATTTAGTTGACAAGTTTTTGTTGAAAGCAAATAGTTCCTAGTTTCCACATATAATCCAGATCAGACCAGAACTATGCACAAACATTGTATTTATCAATGGTCTATTTACAAGAACTTTCTATTTTGTTTTTCTGGAGAAACAAGTTTAGAGGGAATACAAAATGTTACTGGAAATGTCTCAGCCTGATCTTCTAGGAGAGCTCCCTCAACAGAACATACCTACCCTCCCATGAGCCTCTTCAGCTGTGTGCATGTCCCAAACAGACAAACGAAAGGAAGACATATGGACAAAGGAACTTCCAGACACTGCTGTTGTGAGGTGGCTTGCTGGTTAAGCTCATTGGGTGTGTTTGCAGAGGGCCCAGGTTCAGTTCCCAGCACCCACATGGTGGCTCATAACAACCCGGAACTCCAGTTCCAGGGGACCCAATACCATCTTTTGATATAGGGGAAACTGCTTTTCTGTGTGCATACCCCACACGCTGACAAATAAAAATAAAACAAATCTTAAAAATACATGAAATATTGTTAATACTATTGTTAGGAATGCACAAAAGTATAACCATGAAGCAAGAAAATACTGCAGAAAAGGGATGCATTGAAACTGCGAATCATACTGAAATAAAAACGTACAACTTCAAACCTCAAAGGGATTAAAAGGTAAAGGGGAGAATGACCTCAAAGAGAAGAGAAAAAGTTAAGGTGATCGACATGGAAAATAATAAATAGAAGGACCAGTTTACTTATAACGGGAGTTTAGGAAGCTAGAGAGCACAGACAGGAAGAAATCCTCAAAGAAATGATTCAAGAACGTTTTTTAGAACTGAAAGACTTCAGTTCTGCATTGAAAACCATTCTAAGCATGCAAGGGCTGAAACAGAATGAACACCGTGACAGTAACTGTTTCAGAGCACAGTGGGGCTGAGTAAAGGAACCAGGGACAGGAGATTTGAAAAGTCCTGAGGTCCTCTCTCTCTCTCTCTCTCTCTCTCTCTCTCTCTCTCTCTCTCTCTCTCTCTCTCTTTCTCTGTGTGTGTGTGTGTGTAGGTGGGTGGGTGGGTGTTGCCCTTGGAGTCCAGAACAGGGTGTCAGATCCCCTGGAGCTGGAGTTACAGGCACTGTGAGCATCCCGCGGTGAGAGCTGGCAACTGAACTTGGTCCTTCCGGAACAGTACCGGCTCCTTCAGTGTGATGTCTCTCCAGCCTGTCACGCTATTCGTGCGGTACAAGGAGAGACTTGCAAGCACACACGTCTCAAGCTTCTTCTGGGGGCAGACTGCACTTTTCACAGCTGTCCGCATGTTGTTCTGTGTTTTCTCTTTTATAATTGCTGCTTTCCCAGAAGAGAGTGACAGCTACATTCTCATCCTTCGATGCGGTTTTCTGACTCACTGGACAGAACAAGCAGAACAGATTCTTCACCACTTCCCAGTATTAAATCACAGCGGAGGCTTCAGAAGGGACTTCCTCCAGTGAGATAGAAACTTCTGGCATTTTTATCCCATTTACCCTGAACCCACAGTGTGGAGACTCTAAACAGAGGGACCACACAAGACAGAGAGAGGTTCTAAGAAATCCTATTGTTTGGGCCTTTCCAGGCTCTGAGACAGCCCGTGACTGGGGAAACCTTGGATGTGTCCATTGCCCCCCACCGTTTGGTAATATTGGCTATGAGGAGCACAACCCAGCAGACTCCCAGCATGAACCAGAGGCAGACACTGTTCTGTGTTATGAAGTTTGCGCAGCAACAAGTAACTAGGGGGCCTCTCGCGCATCCTCTCAGAAAACTGCTGCAGGTTGACTCCATCACAGTGAGGGAGTGAACTCGGAGAGAGGTAGCCAGGGTCCAAGAAGGAGCTAGGAAGAGCCTCTCACAGATGATGTCAGAGGGAATTTGGTGCAGGCTGTGAGCCAGACAGGGTGCAAGGGAGATTTTACTGTCAAATTAAAAGTTGCTGGCAGAGGAAGAAAAGTTTTAAATTAGGACAAAATCGTTAACTGCAAAGAAGAGCAAAAGAGAAGCAAAAGTGGTTGTTGTTCCTTCCCTTGAGACTGAGAAGCAGTTGGAGTCTGCTCAATGGCACCACCACAGAGTCCTTTCCATCTGGATCTTTTTTATTTACTGTCTGGTTGCGGTGTGTGTGCGTGTACAAACTTGTGGGGGTCAGAGGTTGACATTAGGTTTCTGCCGCTAACTGCGCTCCTCAAATTTTTAAAATTTTGTTACTTTAACTTGTGTGGCTGTTTCGCCTGCGTGTATGTCTGTGCACCTTGTGTGCACAGTGCCCAGGGAGGCCAGAAGAAGGTGTCAAGTCGGCTGAAGCTATAATTACATGCAGTCGTGAGCCACCTTGTGTGCTGGGAATGGGACCTAAGTCCTCTGACACAGCAGCCAGGGCTCTTAGCGGAGGAGTCGTCTCTCCCTTCCTCTGCCTAGTGTTTCAGTGGTCAGGCCCAGCTTTCTTCTGTGGGTGCTGGGAATCTGAACTGTGGTGTGGGCCAAGTCTGGACAGAGGCTGGCTTCTGGCATCAGCTCCTCTCCTCTGGAATGCTTCCTGGATATTCCTCGCTGCTACATAAATGTTCATGGGAAGCAGCTTGCACTCCAACCTGCTTCTAAGCCTTTTGAAAGTCGGCGTTTGGCCCTTATGTTCTATGCCACTTGACCTCATATGTCACATTTTGTATAAGATCAGTTTAGGAGCCTGTGAAATGGCTCAGTCAATACAGGTGCTTGCCACTAAGCCTGGTGACTTGTGTTCAATCCTTGGGACCAATATGGTGGAAGCAAAGACTCCTGAATGTTGACCTCCACATATGCACTGTGACACTGTACCCACCCACATTCTCCCTCCCTCCATCTCTCTCTATCTCTCACACACACAAATCAATAAATGTAATAAAAAAGTTAAATACAATAAACGTTTACATGTACAATCAGTTTAAATACAATAATGATGTTGAAAAAATAATGTCTAACAACTGGACATTTTAACATTGTTAAAAGAACGAAGTTCATTTACAGCTTGGTGATCACACGAGGGCCAGCAGGGCAACAAGACAAGGAGAAAGGGCTGTCGTTCTGAGTGACAGCGCTCCACACAGCTGCTCACTCTGAGCCCCCGTGGCTCTGCGCCGGCTCCTCTTTCTTACCCCTCATTTCTCCAGATGTCTAGTGCCTTCGTGCATCCCACACGCTTGCTTCATTCTGTTTATTTATGTTTTCAATCACCATTCTCAACTTGGGAGCCACCATCGTGATCAGTGCCTGCAAAACCACTGGGCACACAGCAGGCCCCCAGGAAGACAATGAGGCTGTGCACACAGAGTTTTATCTTGCTAACTGTTGACATATCCTCCTCTCCTTAAAGTTCAGACTTCCAAAAAATTGTACAAATAGCACAAAGAATTCCTGCATGCCTTTTGTCCAATTTCCTCAAATGCCAGTCTTCCCCACTTAGACTTAGGATCTCTGTACCTCTCTTTCTCCGTCTTCTTGGGCCTCTGAGAGACCCAGTGGCCCTTTATTTAACCTTAGAAACAGAGTTTCCTGAAATAGACCAGTCTCTCTCATAAGCACAGAGAAAACGACCACACCCGGGAATTAGCATCAATCCATCATTATCCAATCTGCAGGGCACCAGCTGCGCTGTATAATATCCTCTGTCGCAGCATAAGGTCCTGCCCTGTGGCTGGATATGACATTATGTTTCCTTTCATTGGGATGGGTCACTCGGCCTTAAACTGCGCTCTTTACTGTGTCTCTTTACAACACTGGTTCTGCAGCACATCCCTTCGTCTGACCTTGATTGGAAGCAAATTGTTCAAACTGGGCATTCTTGGCAGAGGGATGCAGAGCGGTGGCCTCCTTCCCAAGTCCCTGCTATCGTTGATCATTTGCTTGTTGGGTTGGGGCACCCAGCAGTAGAGCCCCTGCCGAGAATCCCCCAGTGAGGGCCAGAGGTGTGGCTCAGTGGTGGATCCCCTGCCTAGAATCCCCCAGCAAGGGGCAGGGGTGTGGCTCAGTGGTAGAGCCCCTGCTGAGAATTCCTCAGTGAGGGGCAAGGGTGGGGCTCAGTGTTAGAAATCCTGTCTGGAATCCCCCAGTGATGGGCAGGGTTGTGGCTCAGTGGTGGATCCCCTGCCTAGAATCCCCCAGTGAGGGGCAGGGGTGTGGCTCAGAGGTGGATCCCCTGCCTAGAATCCCCCAGTGAGGGGCAGGGGTGTGGCTCAGTGGTAGAGACCCTGCCTGGGATCCCCCAGTGAGGGGCAGGGGTGTGGCTCAGTGGCGGAACACTGAAGGCATGTGAGGGCCATGGCCATCTCCAGCCCAGGTGGAGGCACATCTGAAGGCGCAGCTCTGACAATGTGTGTGTGTGGTGTTATTTCTCGGTTTCCTATTCATGCTTTTTAGACATTCCTGATAATTATTCCACGTTTTCTTGGTGGTTGCCAAAGTGCCTATTTTCTTTGATCAAACAAAACTCACGATGCTGTATGGCCCCCAGCCCCAAGATGGTTTCAAACTCTTTCTCTAGTGAAAAGAAGCCAGGCCCCTTGGAGATACAGCTTGTCCTAGGGCTGGGTGCTGAGGAAAATGTTGGAGAGACGTGTTTTGCCTGGAAATAAGGAAGTGGTTAGAAAGGGGTGAGGGGATAAAAAAGGAAATGGGGCAATGGCTCATATCTGAGGCGTGGCAGGAGGATTCCTGAAAGTTCAAGGCAACCCTAGACTACAGTGAATTCACTATGTAGACCAGACAGACTTCTAACTCACAGAGATCTTCCTTCCGCCTCCAAAGGCTGGGTGCCCCCACACCCAGCTGGCTTTATCACACCTCCAAAGACCCTGAGGGTTAATACTGGCTGGTACCCAGCCAGAATGGCAGAGACCAAATGCCTTTGGCCTGACCCCTTCTTGCAGCACAACATGGCTGGCTTTGCTGGTTAATTGTGTTAGTAGGCAGGGGAATGCAATCTGGGCTCATCTCATGGGAGGATTCATTTCAGGGCTCTGTTCAGTCACACAAGAGCCACATACTGCCACCACCTGACAGACAGATCCCAGCTGACGGACCAATGGTTGGGGCTTCTGGCCACCTGCTCGTCCAGCTAGGGGCAACTGACAGTCCAAGTCTTTCTCCCTGGTCAGCAGTGGTCACTGGTTGTCAAAGGCCCAGAAGCGACCTACAGTAGCCATTGAGATTCTGTGAGAAATTCATCCCTTTAGTTTAAAGAATGCTTTCATCTATGCAAAACCAATATCTGGTGATAATGTACCCAGAGCCCATCACTTTTTTTTTTTTTGAGACAGAATTTCTCTGTAGCCCTGACTGTTCTGGAACTCACTCTGTAGACCAGGCTGGCCTTGAACTCACAGAGATCCGCCTGTGTCTGCCTCCTAGTGCTGGAATTAAAGATGCGTGCTACCACATCTGGCACTCTATGAATATTTTTAACACAAGGCTGGAATGTGACTGAGTTGGCAGAACACTTTCTCTGTATGTATGGACTCTGGGTCCCACCCCAAGAACTGGGCTTGGTAGCACACACTCGTAATCTTGGCACTCAGGAGGTAGAGTCAGGAGGATCAGAAACGTAAGGTAATCCTTGACTAGCTACACAGTGAGTTTAATGCCAGCTTGGATACATGAGGCACAGTCTCAGTAAACAAACAAACAAACAATAAGTAAATAAATAAGCCAAGAAATTGAAGAAGCCAGGCATATTTACCTCATGTCTGTAACTCCCACAGTGGAGGGCTGAGGCAGGACAATTAAAGACAGTCTGGGCTACATGAGATCTCAACTGAAATAAAAAAGAGCATTTTTATTTTATTTTTAACTTCTTCTTAAATAATGTGCATGTATGACGCATGTGAATAGGTGTGTGTGAGAGACATGGTACACACATGGAGGCCAGGGAAAAAATTGTGGGGCAGCTTCTTTCCTCCGTCTTTATGTGGCAGACTTCAGGGATCTGACTCAAGCAATCATATCAGGTTTACAGAGAAAGTGCCATTTACCTACAGAGCCATGTCACTAGCCCCCAAATCTGCAAAATAGACACCTTTGCACAATTGTCATCCATAGAGAGATGCCTCTTAAAGATCCCTTCAGTTCGGTCACCCCTTTACCATCAATGTGGTGACCACTTCAACCTCCCAAATGACAAAGCTCTGATTTGAACTTTATAGAGTAGAAATACATGGGAGCTGGAGAGATGGCTCAGCAGTTTAGAGCACTGGCTGCTCTTCCAGAAAACCTGGGTTCAAGTCCCAGCACCCACATGGCAGCTCAAAACTGTCTGTAAGTCCAGCTCCAGGCTTCTGGCACCCTCACACAGACATACATGCAGGCAAAACACCAATGGGCATAAAACAAAAATAAATTGTCCATCTATGATCTATATATTTTCCATGACTGGACTGACAAGATGGCTTAACGGGGGGGCGGTGTTTGCTGTCGAGCCTGACAACTCGAGTCTGTTTTCTTCTGACTGCATCTGGGCAGGTGTGTGTCCGCACACAGACAGCATCCTGGGCATGTCTGTGGACATGTGTCCTCTTTCTTCTTAGACACACAGAGAATGGCTCAGCAGGGAAAGGCGCTTGCTGTGAGAGCCCGATGACCCAGTTCTATCCCTGGCACCCATGGAAAGGTGGGAGGAGAGAACCAATGTCACGAAATTCTCCTCTAACGCCCCCCCCCACGCGAGCCGTGCCGTTCGTGCCCACACATTCTAACAATAACAGTAATGATAAGAAACACAGATCCCAGAGCGTTCCACTGCTCACGGTCAGCTCAGATGTTTAGCCCTGGTAGACATATTCCATTTTTCTGAAATGCGTATCGGATGGTCCTCTGTGCAGCATGGTGTCAGGGGTTTGAGACTCACGGCAGTGGCTTAGGTGAGGTTTTCAGTCTTTCTCAGCCTCAGTGTTTACAAGCGAATGGGGCTGCTGGACTGGGTAGCTGGCTCTGCTGGTGACTTCCTGGCCTCTCAAGCATGAAGACCTGAGTTGATTCCTCAAAACCTGTGTAGGAAGTAGGGAGTGGTGCCACATCCCCAGGGCTGGGGAGGCGGGGCTGTATCAAATTCTTTGCTGTGCTTTGCTTATGCACTGTTTTTTTTTTTTTTT
>NW_004949188.1:1047300-1063203 GCF_000317375.1 Microtus ochrogaster
CTTTGGTTCCTGTCCTGGAACTAGCTCTGTAGACCAGGCTGGTCTCGAACTCACAGAGATCTGCCTGCCTCTGCCTCCCGAGTGCTAGGATTAAAGGCGTGCGCCACCATCGCCCGGCCTATGCACTGTTTTTTGAGGCAGGATTTGACACTGTCTCCCAGATTAGCCTAGAACTCACCCTGCAGCCCAGACTGTCAGCCATCGAACTTACAGCAACCCTCCTGCCTCTGCCTCTTGAATTCTCGAGTGACAGGTGTGTACCACCACATCTGGCTTGTTTTGACAAATTAAAAAAAAAATCTTAGAAGTGCTCCTCCAAAGGCACAGAATTAAGAATTTATATACAGAGATTTTATTGTTCTAGAATATCCCAAATGAACTCAAATACTAATGTCCGTGTGGGCCAAGCAGGCTTTAACTAGCCGAAGACTTGCCTCGTTGTCCTGTCTCTACCCCTTTCATAATCAACTTTTCAGTCTGCAGACACTTAGCAAAGTTCATGATAAATCCCATCCTCCTGCCTCAGCCTCAGTGCTAGGATGATAAGCCTGCACCTATCAAACATGCCCCTTTATAATTAAAACTGGTATTTTTAATTGTGTGTGGCTGTACATTTGCGGAAGTCAGAGTATAACCTGGGGAGCTGGTTTTCTCTTTCCTCCATGTGGGTCCCGGGAATTCAGTTCACGTCCTCAAGCTTGGTGGAGCCATCTTGCTCTTCCCTGAAATCAACTCCTTCTTTTAGAACTTTTAAAATTTCATTTCATGGGCATGGGCGTTTTGCCTGAATGTGTGTGCATGTACCATGTGCCTTCCTGGTGCCCAAGGAGGCCAAAAGAGAGCATCGGATCCCCTGGAACTGGAGTTACAGCTGGTTGTAAGCCACCATGTGGGTGCTGGAAATGGTACCCAGGTCCTCTGGAGGAACAGCCTGTGCTCTATGTGCCGAGCCACCTCTCTAACTCCCAAAACTACTCCTTGGTACATCTGCTTTAGAAGACAGTTTCGCATCTCGTAATCCTGAAGATACTAATGATTAGAGACAGAAAGGCCACCTATATGTAACCTCACTCCACAAGCAGGCATGCTCACATGCATATGGTGTCCCAGGCAATGCTGTGCTGTGGCCCCATCTCGAAAGAACCCAGATGCCCATAGAAAAGAAAGTGGACAAACTGTGGGCTGATCTCTCCACAGAGTAGTACGCAGCAAAGAAAACGTATCACCCACAGATATGGATGACAGCAGGCGAGTTTGAAAGACAAAAAGATGACCCCAAGGAACCAGGTCCTGCAGAATGATGCTTATTATGGGGTCGAAGGGAGCCAAACCACAGCTCCTGCTGAGGAAGGTGTGCTAAAGTCATAAAGCTAAAAGAATGATCAGGCAGTGGTTATAATGGAGCCAGCCCCCGTGTAGGCCTGTGGTCCGGTTTCTGGGGCGCTGACACCCACAAAGGTGGCGATTTCTCAGCTTGTTCATTTGTATTTTATTGTATGTTTCTGTGTTTATGGAATTTCCAAATGGGGGGGGGACAGAGGGCAGGTGGGGGTGATCCAGGCGCCTGGTAGAGATGGGGCCATGCCAACGCCAGGCCAGCCGCCCTGTCTAGCATGCTAGGGCTCAGTTAGCGGTCTGCTCCTAGGAGCTCACAGGTGCTCCTGCCAGGGTCTCCAGGGTGACCTAAACATCAGCTTGGAAGCCCCCCTGCGATCTGCAACCCTCCCAGAAGTGCTCTGAACCTTCCAGCTCGCAAAAATTGTCTTTGGCTCAACAGACCCTCATTTGCTCAACGACGGCCACCCACACTAGTCCCTACACCAAACCCTCCGCTCTTTAAGTTCTTCCTTCCAACTGGGCCCGCCTGGTTCTAGGCAGCAACACGGACCTGGGGTGGCAGGCAACGTCCTCTGTGCGGGAGGATCTGTCCCGACTTCCCCCTGTGCCCAGCCGCGCCTGCTCCCGCGCCGGTGATTGGTTGCGCGCATAGCCGGGTGGGTCTTGCTCCAGGGCGCAGGGCCCAGGTCTAGCCCCGGCTTCTGGCTGGGCAGCTCTCCCCTCGCACCTCTACTTTCAGCGGAACTGAGGGAGGGGGAAGGGGACGGGGAGAGAGGCGCTCGGGGGTGGGGATGCTGCCAGGCTCTGCGGCAGCCCGAGCCGCTGCCGAGCGGCGCACACCGCCCTCCCTCGCTCGTTCGCTCGCTCTCTCGCCTCCCCCCCCCTCCCCGTGGGGAATTTTCAAGACTGCGCTGCTGCAATTTCCCCCCGGCCGAGGCTGTGCCGCGCCTGGCTGCGCGCACACACGCTTCCGCGCGCAGAGGAGCCGGCGGCTGCTGAATCAGGAGGAAAACAGATCGGCTTTTTTCAAAGCCGGGGACCAGCGGCTCCCTGACCCCTCCGAGCCCCGCCGCGCCCCTGCGCCCCGCTCCTCCGCCCCCCGCTCTCCAACCGGGTTGGATTAGGGGGAGGGGCTGCAGCGTTTTCAGGAATTTTCTATTCTTTCCAGGTCTAGGAAAGTCAGCAAAACAGACGGACAGATCCTTCTCTGCCACCCTCCTCCCGTAGCAAAGACCTGGTTTTGGCTTTTTTTTTTTTTTAATTATTTAATTTTCTTCTTCTTTTTCAAATGGGCAGAGCCCACGCCTTTAGCAAGATGCCAAGCTGACCCGGACCTCCGAGGACTCTGAAGCTTATCGCTGCGTCCCAGGGAGGGGGGACGTCCTTCGCTTAGACTTCGCGTTTTAAAGGGGGTGTGCATTGGAGCGTTGCTTTAAAAAAATCTTTTTACACTATATATTTTTTAACTGATTTTTTTTTAACTGAAAAAATTTTTCCCTCTCCGGAGTGGGTGGCCGGGGATCGCCTGGATCGCGTCCCCGGTTATTTTTGCCGCGCCCCTCCCCCGCGCCCCGCCCCCGCGCCCTCCCCCGCACCCCTCCTCCCGCCCGGGGTCACCGCCTCTGCCGGCATTTCCCGAGCCGCGCTCCCCGGCTCGGCCGGGCCGTCCCGCTCGTGAGCCCCCGAGCCGAGGCCGGGCGCCGCCGCCCGATGGGCTGGGCCGTGGAGCGTCTCCGCAGTCGCAGGTGCAGCCGCCGTCCCCACAGCCCGGCCAGCCTGAGAAGCGGCGGCGGTGGTGGTGGTGGTGGTGGCGGTGGCCGTGGCTTCCGCAGCGCTCGCCGCAGCAACAGCAGCCGCCGCGTAACCCGAGGCCCTTTGCTCTTTGCAGAATGGCCCGCTTTGGAGACGAGATGCCGGGCCGCTACGGCGCAGGCGGAGGAGGCTCAGGGCCGGCCGCCGGGGTGGTCGTGGGCGCCGCGGGCGGCCGAGGAGCCGGGGGCAGCCGGCAGGGCGGGCAGCCCGGAGCGCAGAGGATGTACAAGCAGTCGATGGCGCAGAGAGCGCGGACCATGGCCCTCTACAACCCAATCCCCGTCCGCCAGAACTGCCTCACGGTCAACCGCTCCCTGTTCCTCTTCAGTGAAGACAACGTGGTGAGAAAATACGCCAAAAAGATCACGGAATGGCCATATCCTTTGCCCCAGCCCGGGCGGCTGCGCCTCCCCTCCTCCTCTCCACCTCCTCCTCTTCTCTTTCTCCACCTCTTCCTCCTCTTCCTCCTCCACCCTCTGCGGGGCTGAGAGAGAGACCTGGGGGCTGTGGGAGCTGGGGGTCTTCTCGGCGGCTAGGGGCTGGAGATGAGGGCCCCGGAGCTGTGCGAAGCAGCCTCCCGGCCTGCTGGGATACAGCTGCAGAGCGAGCCTGCGAGTACTTAGGAGGCTCGGGACTCGGGGGAGTGAGTGGTTCCTTGCAAAGACTGAAGGTCTGGGTCTTGGGTCGCGCAGGGACACTGATGGGGGGCTCTTCAGATGGGGTCTGATTTCTTCCTTTGGAGCCCTAGTTGGGCCAGTGCCTGGACGCTTTAGGGCCCACACGTGGGCCCTCCTCAAATCCTATAGAAAAGGTCCTCGGCCTCTCCATCCTGGTGTTTTACCCAAGGTGGGAGCCTCAGGCCTAGGGCATGGGACACCATGTGGCTTCGTGGTGGAGTCATCCCAGCCTCAGTGGCTCTGGGTGGGCCCCCAGCTGTATCTGGGGACTGTCCTGTTTCATGGTTTGGGGAACTGTTCCTCTGTCTCCGTGTATGCAAGTCCTGTTCCTCCCGTCACAGGTCAGAGCCCCTTCAGCGTTACCTTTTGGGGTCTAAAGAAACCTAGACCTATCTACCCGGTGAGGCCCATGGCCTGGGAAGACCTGAGGTGGGTTGTTCCAGGATGAGAGAAGGCAGAAGGAAGGAGAGGAAGTGGGCCCCTTTGAAGGGTTGCTTGTGGGCTTGGTGGGGTTTAGCTTCTCACACCCTGGGGGGCCGGGAGGGAACACCAGGAGGATCAGTCTCCATATTGGCATCTTGGACAGGTAGCCACCCCCCCCCCACGAAAGACCAGAGGAAAAAGGCAAAGAGCCCTTTTTCCTCTGCTGAGGAGTGATTTCACACACACGGTGCCCCGAATTTCTTGAAGTCCTCCTTTGCTGCTCCTAAACCTCGGCATCTGGGAAGACACAGGCAGGCGCGGGTGGATAGAGTCGAGGTTTCTCTGTCATCTAAGCATGACCCAGATTCCCGGTGTGGGGGGGGACACACCCTGCTCCCCAGGCTGGCTGGCCACCCCGCCATGCCCAAATGTACCTCTTTTCAGGCTCCAATTCCTTGAGGGCCAAAATGACACGGGCTGGGCAGATCCCATGAGTTTGCCAGGGGTCGCTAGCTCTTGGGTAATGGGTGGGGCCAGTCTGTCTCAGCCAGGACTGGGCCCTTTGGGCTCTTGGAGTCCCTGCTCAAAGAGCAGGATGGGCGCGTTCTTTTCTAGGGGCTCCAGATGGTCGGTTCCTGGGGCTGTGAAATTACACCGGGGGAGCATGAGGTTTTGGAGCAAGTGGCTTCTGTGGAGGCTGGTGAAAATTAAGATCTGTGCAGTGGAAGGCTTCTTTCTGAGGGGTGTCTCCCTAACCATAGTGTTGTTGGTGCTTAAGGTAGGTGCCAGAATTTTGCTCCCTGAACTCCTCCTTGCCAAGGTTGGTCAGTGTGTCCTCCCAAACACTTCCAGCCCAGTAAAATGCTTAGAGGACATGTGACTTTAGTACCCAGACTGGAATCAGTAGCTGGGCCTTAGAGGACACCAGGGGATGAGAACAGGCCTTCGGATGTTCTAGGGACTGTCCGGGGAGCGACCACCATACTGTTAAATGACTTTCCCCCTTCTGAAGCCTTCCAAGAGGAAGGAGAGGAGTTGGGGAGCCCTTCTGCTGTCCTCAGCTCACCCCATCCATCCCGGATGCTGCAGCTCTGAGAGCTGTCATAGCTGAGCTGAGCCTTGGGTACCCCGAGAGCACCCCAGCCTTGTCTGTTGGCTAGCCCAGACCTCACTCCCTCTGGGGAGCTTTGGGATGAGTGTGTGCAGTTTCCCGCCCTCTCTGCAGCGCTTCTGTTCCCTTTCTGGTCTGAAGAATTATACAGCCCCACTCCGGAAGGGGGCGCTTCCCATCCCAGGCCTAGCCAGCCTCCAAGCCAGGTCATCATGCAAGGAGCTGCTTCCGGGAGGGGTGGGAGGGAGGGACGGAGGACCCGAGGCTGTTCCCTCAAGAAATTCAGGCCGGTGGGAGGAGATAAAATAGATTTGCCTGGGAGTCAAGGCACTGCACAAAATACTGACTTAAAAAAAAATCCAAATACTATTGGTATTGAAAAAATAAGCAATTAAGCAATTTCTCTAAACTTAAAAAAATGTTTCAGCGGTGCAGGGTCTTAGGTAGTTCAGGATAGCCTCAAACTCACTATGTGGTTGAGTATTAGGTGAGCCACCACACCCTGTTTTATGCTGTGGTGGGGATGGAACCATGGGCCGCACACATGCTGGGCAAACACTTTTAGCAGCTGAAATACATCTAGAAGTTATTGGAATAAAATCTAAGGTGCATACAGGCAAGCACAAGGTTGGAACTGGCATCCTTGATGGCTGCTCAGGCCAAAGGACCTCTCTCCTCCCATTCCTGGCCACACCCCAGCAAGATCAGCTGACCTACCTGGCTTCTAACCTCCTTGTGAGCCTCATGCAAATGAGATTGGAGCGGTATTCTTTTGTGCCTGGCTTCTCTGTGTCTTAGAGATGTTTTGGCATTTAGAATGTGACTGCGTGGCGGCCTCACGGATGTTGATCCTAGAGCCCTTAGGGGTGTTCTGTGCTATGGAATTTCCCCCTCTGAGCTCGTCTTCAGGTGGACCGGCCCATGACTTTTTGATGTGTGGAGCCCAATTTAGAAATCTGTTTCCTGGGGGTCTTGGGACAACATGAAAAGTGTCTTTGCTGTCTGTGGAGGGAGGGTTTACAGGGCTGTGGAGTTGACTGCCAGGTCCAGTGTGGCTAACTGCTCGAGGGAGGAGCCTTGCTTTCTCTCCACCCTGGGACAGTTTGCCACCTCAGTCCCATCCTTTTGTCTCCCAGCAGCTCAGGCTGGAGGCCAATCACGAGAAGTAAGAGTTGTCTTTGCATCCGGGTCAGAAACTCCGAGGAAGTTCTGTAATCTGCCCTGTTCGCTCAACAAGCTGCCCTAAGTGCACACGCCTTCACCCTCCGTCCCACTCACTGTAGGTCTGACTGGAGCGTAGAGAAGAGGGGCCTCATGGCCTCCGCAGAACTAGGATCTGTTGACTCCATAAGGGGTATCTTAGCCTTCCTAGAGCGTCCCCTCATGATGCCACCTGCTCCACCAAATGTCAGTGTCATCTTCCTGGTCCCCTTATGCTCGTGCCTCCTCTGCACTGGCTGTGAAATTCTGACTCTGCCAGTGCTGGGCCCGGCCTGTGTGCAGATGCATCGCCCTTATCATAGAAACTCAGAGACCCTGAAGTCACCGTGCCGACAGGGGCCTGTGGGCACTGGCAGGCTCTCCTCCGGAACTGAGAAGTATGGTGGGACCCCTCCCCCAGAGATGTAACGTCACATGTTCAGACGCTTGGCCTGACTTGAAACATTCTGGACAGTTCTGTTGAGGTGGAGGCATGTCCTGAGTCATAGTTTCTCTATCTGCTACATCTACTTGTCAGAAGTTCCCAGAGGAGCCCCCTGGGAAGTAGGAGTTAACCTGGCCTTGCCACTGGGAACCTCCACAAAGGTGTGATCCCTTATCCACAGTCTCCAAATCCAAACATCTCAGAACCCCAAGAAAGATCTGCCCATCTGGAGGCAAAGCCAAACAGGCTCGGGGTTTATAGTGGCCTTTTGAGGTGCTCATGCGTGCTAACCATGGGCTCTGTCAGTGAACCCAAAGCTCCAGCTCTTGTGCAGCCCACTTGGCAAGAGTCAGGACAGGTTTTGAAGAAGAAAAAGCAGGGTGTTTAGTGAGCTCCCCACCCCACCAGGAATACTGCAGAGACGGTGGTGGGGCATTGGAGACTCCTGACTTAGCTATGGTGTTCAGCTTACAATTTGCTGTCTTAACCAGAGAATAGAGAAGGGGCACATAAGCAATAGGTACCATATTCGGAGTTGTGGTCTATCCTGGGCTAGCAGCGTATGGTCTGTTGACAGTTTGTGTTACCAGGCAGTTGAATAAACAGTAGTGCCAGGTGGTACAGTGATAGCAAGGGTGATGTCTGTTGTGTGGACATACTGAGGGGCAGCAGAATTGGTCGGGTGATGTCAGTTTATGGTTTAGTGTTTCTTTGGTTGTGGTTCCACCATAAGCCAAGGAGTATTGGTCTGGTAGTGGTGTGGGCCTTGTGCTCATAGAGTTCATTTCATTAAGATGATAGTTCTTGTCTGGCCCTGGGATGTGGGTGAGGACTCTGCCTTTCCACCCTGGAGCACTCCTGTGCCAGAGAAGTCTTGCTCTATAGGCTATGTTGATCTCAAACTCATGGCCCTGATGTCTCGGTCTTCAGAGTGCTAGGATTGTATTCATTGTGCTTCTGGGGAACCCCTAGCTGCCAGCTCAGGGCTTGGGGTCTCCAGATCATCCTGACACACCCTGTCTTTTCCCTTCTACTTGGAAAACAGGTTTGAGGAGGTGTGGTCTCTTTGTAGCAGGCTTTGTCTTCAGTGTGCACTGCTAGATGAGTTTTGACAGGTGTGTGGGGCTGTGGAGCCAGCGCCCTACTTGACATAGGGAACAGCTCCATCTCCCCAAAATATTCCCTGTTCCTCTTCTGAGTCAGCACCTCACGTCTCCCGTCTCTTGTGACCTGTGACCTCATCTCCATGCTGTAGTTTTTTCCTTTTCTAGAAGGTTCTAGAAATAGAATCATGCAGTAGCTTTTTTTTCCCCTTCAGGGCTATGGATGGAACCCAGGGTCTCCTGCATGGTAGCCAGAGCTCCACCACTGAGCTACAGTCATAACTCTTGATTATTTGAGACCAAGGCTCTTGATTTGCCTGCCTTCTTGATCCGCTGCATCCCATGGGTGGGAGGCAGGCAGCAACACTGTGCCTTCGGAGGTGAGCTTCATATAGGTCTGTAGTAGCCTGCGTGTCATTAGCTTATCCCCTCCCCAGCCACCGAATCCCCATCTCATTAGATAGCCCTGGCTGTCCTGAAAGTCACTATGTACAGCAGGCTGGCCTTGAATTCACAGAGATCTGCCTGCCTCGGTCTCCTGAGTGCTGAGAGTAAAGCACCTCAGTTTTGTCTCTTTGACTTGCTAACCAGTATTCAGTGGCTGGGCTGTAGTTTGTCCCAGGTCCCAGCCGAAGGACATTTGAGTGTCTCCAGGGTGGGCAATTATGAACAGAGCAGCTGTCAGTGCTGGTGTCTGGGTTTTACCGGGAGTGCTGGGGAGCTGTGTTTCATTTCTCTTTGGTAAATACACAGGGGTGGGATGGGTGGATCTCCTGGTAGGAGCGGGCATAACTTTGCCAGAGGTGAGGTGGCCAGACTGTCCTCCACAGTGGCCACAGGAGACTGTTCACTGTCTTCACTTGAACCTCAGGTCCTGAGCTCCAAGTCATGGGGAGCCTCAGGGCGAAAGGTGAGACACTGAGCATCATGGGAAAAAGTGGTGAAAGTGGCTATGTTAAAGGTTATACCAGTCTCTGTGCTCACACTAGAAAGGGTCCAAGCCAGACTGGGTGGCGCCTGTCTTCTTCGTTACAGTGGGACTATGCTGATGTCACCTGACGCGTTTGTTGAGTGACTGCAAGAGGAATCAGTCCTCACTCAGAAGCTCTCCAATACCCCGTATGATTCCCCTTATGCTGACATTTCCATGTTTGGGGGTTTCAGGGCAGAGCGCCTGGAGGCTGTGAATGGGGCTGGTAAGCCAGGGAAGGTCTCCCAGGTGGGGCTTGCCGGAAAGCTGCCTTCAGAGCCTTGGGGGCTACTGCAGGTGCTTGAGGTGTGCACCCTCGTTTCCTGCTTCCCGCAGAATTGAATGTGCTTGTTCTGTGATGAAGCCCAGCTAGGAGGGTTTACTTGGCCCGCTCTCATACAGCCAGTGCATCTCCAAGAGTCAGCTCTGAGGAAGGGGCCCTGTGTCCTGCAGAGAACAGCGGGAGAAGAAACCCTTCAGGGGCTGGGGATGTGGCCCAGCTGGCAGAGTGCTTGCCCGACATGCACAAGGCCCTGGGTTCCATCCCCAGCATTGCAGAAATTTGGGGTGGTGGTGCATACCTGTGATCCCAGCACTCAGGAGGTGGAGGCAGGAGGATCGGAAGCTCACAGTTATCCTTGGCTACATAGCCAAGCTGAGGCCAATCTGGGCTACATGAGACCCTGTCTCAGACAAACAAAAACTTCAGTAGAACAAAACAATAGCCAGAAAATTCTTCAGCATGTAGGTAGATCAGCCCCGAGTGTCAGACTCCTTGAGGTCACTCCATCTCTGGTGTTGGGACCTCTGTTTCCACATTTTGGGTGGTGAGGGGACAGCTTCTGTTTGTGTCTTCAGAGGGTCTTGAGGATGGGGGGAGGGGCATGCAGAGAAAATGGTTGGCATGTCAAGAAAGTTCCAAAACCTAAAAGCAGAATTCCAGAGTCATTCTGTCTCCAGTGTGTTGTTTCGTTGTGTGGTTTTGTTTGTGTAGCTCAGGCTGGCCTTGAGTTCCATATATAGCTGAGGCTTGCTCTTGAACTTCTCCCACTCTGCCTCCTGAAGGCTGAGATAATAGCCCATGCATCCAAGCTCAGCTTCCTGGTGTTGTCTTCCCAAGATGAGCCATTGTGGATTTGTTGGGCAGAATATGGCTGTTTTGAATAGATCCCTCAAACATGGTGCATTCTTGGTTCTTTCTAGAAGCTTTCAGGGAAAGAGGAAAAAACTCATGTCTTTTTGGCCCACTTTTCGATTCCCATCGGTCTAAGAGAAAATTACTTCCCTTCCGCTGCTCAGTCCCTCCCTCAGGGGTGACAGGGTGAGGGTTTGATCTGTGTAATTAGCTTCCTGAGCCTCCCTCCCACCCCTTGTTCTGCCCTTCAGAACTGCTCAGGAGACTGCTCAGAATGAGACCAAGGGCTCGGGCCACTCTGTGGCCTACCCTGGGTGCACGCCACACACCCACCAGAACACTACTCAGATCTTGAGTTAGAATTTGGGAACTTTCTTGGTGCTTACGGACCCAACTGTCTGGAGGATCATGAGTTCAATGTCAGGCCGCGCCCTCAGTGAGGCCTTGTATCAGAAACCCAATCAAAACAAAAAGTGTGTTGTGTACACCTGCCCAAATTCTCAGCTCTGTTTCCCCTGATTACCTAAGAGAGTGATGAGCTCAAGGAATATATTGGGGGATAGGGCAAGATGGGAAGACAGTGTGAGCCGCCACCCCTAGTTGTTCTGGGTTTTTTAGATGTCCATTGGTTCTGAACAAACGAGGATGTTGGCCTCTTCATTAATGCATTCTGGGTATTAATGTTTCTGGGTACTGGGAATTGAGCCCAAGACCTCACATCCTGTGGTGTGTGTGGTGTGTGTGCGTGTATGGTGTGTGTGTGAATGTGTGGTGCGCGTGTGTGTGCATGTGGTGTGTGTGTGCATGTGTGGTGCGTGTGAGCGTGTGGTGTGTGTGCGTGTGGTGTATTCATATGTACGTGTGGATAAAGTAGTTGTAGAAGCCAGGGGACAGCCTTGGATGTTGTTCCTCAGGTGCTGTTCACCTTTTTGAGAGTCCGTCTCTAGGGTTCTCCAGTTAGGCCAGGGTGTAAGGCCTCTAAGCCCCAGGGAGCTACCCATCCCCACCTCCCTAACATCAGGATTAAACGCTACTGCCCCTGATTTTATGTGGGTTGTGCAGCTATTGTTCACTGACGGAGCCATCTCCCTGCTTCAGCTCTAGGGCCTTACACCTTCTAGCCTGGTGATTTGTTTGCTTGTTTCTACTGTTTACTGTTTGTTTACAGTCCCACTAAAATGCCTAAGCTAGCCTTGAACCTGTGATCCTCCTGCCTCAACTTTCTGGGCACCAGGCCATCAGATGTGAGCCTCCACATCCAGCTCAGTGGTGGGCATTCATGCCCAACAGAAAGGACAGGACTTTATCCGGTGACCGCTAAGTGACAGAGGCACCTGTCTAGGTGACAGTGACCTCCCTCTGAAAAGCCAAGTCGCTTTGTGAGGAGGCCCGCTGCCTTCCGGAAGCTGCTGAGAGACAGCTGTGAGAGAGGCCATTGCCAGGAAGCAAGTGCTGACGTCAAGTTTGGTCATCTGGCTTCCATCAGGCAAGGCCTGGATTTTGTTCTGCATGGGTCTTTTACTTTTTGTTTCTTTATTTGTGTGTTTATTTAATGTGTGTGGAAGCCAGAAATCAACCTCCGGTGTAGTTCCTCAGGAGCCGGCACATTGTTTAATGAGACAAGGTCTCTCATTGGCCCGGAGCTTTCTCGGTAGGACTGGCTGGGTGGCCAGCGAGCCCTGGGGACCTTCTGTTTCTACCAGCCTAGTGCTGGAGTGACCAGCACAGGCCACCACGCCTGGCTTTTTATGTGGGTTCTGGAGGCAGGCACTTTACCAACTGAGCCGTCTCTCAGACCCCCGCCCCTCACCTTTTCAGCCCAGTGCTGGGCATGGAAATAGGGTCTCACCAATGCTCGCCGTGTGCTCTACCAGTGAGCAGCACCACCAGCCCTCTTATTTAGCTTTTATCTGGGAGGGGGAGGTCTTACTCTTCCTGCCCCAGTTTCTGAGTGCTGAGTCTTAAAAGTGTTTGGCGGTTGGGTCAGACCTGCCACCAGGCTGCGGCCACTTCCAGCCCCTGGAACCTAGGACAGGTCCGGCTCGGTCACCCTGCTGGTGACTGGCACTCACACCCCAGGTGGTCTTTCTGCTTTGGGCTGTGCATTTCATATGAATGAATGTATAAAGTGATTTAGGGTGTGGCTCAGTGATAGAGCGCTGGCTCCATGTAGGAGGCCCTGGCTTTCATCCTTAGCACCTCTCATTATTCCTAAATCAAGGGAGCAATGCCGGTACCAAACCTTGCTCCACAGGATTAGGCAGAGCCTGGCCAGCCAAGCTCTTGAGGCCTTCACCTGCACAGTTTTCTGTCCTTATAGACCTGGACATGGGAGGGGCCTTGGGGTTTGTACTTGCTGCTGTGAAGCCCCATTTAGAGGGGACCGGATTAGGAGGGAAGGGACTCAGAGAAAATAGGGTAGAGCCGAAACAGATGTGGGTGGCTCAAGCTGCAGACGCCACCCCATCCCTTACACCTGCTGCCTCAGGCTTCTTGTTTTCTCAGTGAGGGCAGGGCTCCTTTGTCTGAGGAACTGCAGAAGGAATAAAGAGACGAAGGGGGTGTGGATGGTCTCCCTATACAAAGTAGAACCGCACAGTCTGAAGAGTGAGGTGGTATTAATTAATTGTGGTCACTCCTCTGCATCTCTGGGGACTGAATACGTGTTATTGCATTTGCTGATGCTACAGCCACGTTACTCATTTCATTTGGGGATGGTGGGAATGAATTCCAGAGCCTTGTACACTCTAGGTCAGGACTGCACTACCAAGCCACACTCCTGAATAAAAAAACTGGCTTCTCCCTGTGGTCCACTCCCAGTCCCAAGCTCTCAAAGGCAGCTGGTCTTTTGACTTGCACTATTAACCGCCGTGTGGGTGCTGGGAACTGAATTTGGGTCTTGTGCAAGAGCAACAACTGCTCTTAGTCACTGCGCCATCTCTCTGGCCTCTGCACTCTGTTTCTGAGCTTCACTTCTGGCTGTATATAGCTGCAGGTCTGTATGCTTTCTCTCTGCTCACATGCTCTGGTGAGTTCCACAGTTTATCCATTCTTGGTGATGTCCGTTTGGGATATTTCCAGTCTGGTGTGACTCTATCTCGTTTGTTTGAGGGAGCAGTGCTAACGGGGGTACTTTCCGAGTCAGGGAATGAATGAGTTCAGGATGTTGTTTGAGTCTATGCATGGGCATCAAGTTTCGGCTAGAATCAGCTGAGAGCTGCCAGCGTTTAGAGGACACCAGCCATCACATGGGCTGGTCTTCAGCAACTTCACAGTCCACCAGTGTTTCTTCTGCAAGACTGGGTCATTCAGTCAGCCCCATGCCCACCTGCGGGTGTGGGAACCCCTAGTTCGGGCCTTGGTAGTGGCGATGGCTGCAGAGGAGTTTAGGGGCCGAGTCAAGTGGAGAACTTGAGGCCAGCAGTGACTCAGACCCCAACTCTGAAGGCCTCTGACTTTGTCTTCTGCTGTAAATAAGTGTGCAAACTAGAGTTCACACACAGAAGCTTAATCCTCAGCACAAGACGGTTGAGAGGTGAGGTCTGTAAGGGATAATTCGGGTAGAGATAGAGGCATGGCTGAGCCGAAGAGCTCTGGCCTGGAATCCTCCAGTAGATTCTGACTGGAGCATAGCTCAGAGGTAGAGACCCCGCCGAAGATCTTTCTGCAAGAGGCTATGGGTGAACTTAGTGGTAGAATACCCCCGGACTAGGATCCCCAAATGAAGGGTTGTTAGGGGCCTGGCTTCTGAGGGGGGTGCTTGCTCTGGACTCATCAGATGAACAGGTCCTGAAATTTCTGCCCTTGTGGATGGGTGAATGCTGTGGTTGGGGTGATGGGCTCCCAAATGGCAGGAGGATTCTCCTGCTGCTCCCCAGCCCTCTCTGTCTTTGCTGTCTCGCGTTCCTCTCTCTGCTATGGGATGAGGAGGCGTGATGACCCTCATCAGTGTGCCTTGGTATTGGGCTCCAAAGCTGCGAGAAATGCATTTGTTTCCTTTATATGTTACTGAGCATGAGATAGTCCATTGCAACATCACACAGTAGGCTAAGGGCATCAGGATTTTTATGGCTCTCCTCTTGGATGATGGACTGACTGACTGACAACTGCTTTAGTGCATGTGATGCTTTCCGTGGTGTTTTCACGGGGAGATACCCCTCCATGATGGATGTATGTGGGCTCCTCTGACCCGGTGCTTGGATTAGCATATGGCACATAGTAGGTCTGTGTGTTTTTATTCTCCTTTTGCATCTCTCATCTTATTCTGTGCCCATCCACTGTTGCTTCAGGATCTAAGCTGAGGGGAAGGCAGGTACAGCCTTCTCTTCTTTTCCCCCAAGTACTGTGGAAGGAGCGCAGCACCCCTACACACACATGCTCTGTGAGTGCTCTACCACTGAGTTATGCGCCAGACCTTGCTGAGTGTTAATACTAGAATCTCTTGGTTCCCAAGCCCAGGCCAGATTTTCCCCACCTCTCAGCCATCTGTTTGTATGTTCCTAATCATCTCCCTCCCGTTCCCTGTGACCCAATGCCAGACTCTCCTCACCCCCCACTGCTCCTCCTTCCTCTCCACATCCTTTCTCCATTGCTCACTCTGTCCTTATGAGTGCCTCTTCTCAAGGCATCTGATACTTCAAATTCCTAAGCACGGACCATCTTCTGCAAGGGTGTGACAAGGCTTCAAACTGTTTGGGCATTGGAGAAATTGGAAAGAGTTGGAAAGGTTCGTGGCCTTTAACTGCTTTTGCAAGTTTTTCGTGTGTGAACTTTTGACAGTTCTGACTGTTTTAGTCACATTGAAGTGGTCTCTGTTGTGAATCGTGGCTGCATGGCTTGGATGATTGCATTGATGGGTGGACAGTGTCTTGCTGTGATAAAACGCCATGACCAAGGCATCTTAGAAAAGAAAGAGGTTTTTATTGAGGGTTTACAGTTCCAGAGGAATAAGAGTCCATCATGGCAGGGAGGCACTGCAGCAGGAACAGGAAGCTAAGAGAACACATCTTCAAATACAAACTTGAAACAGAGAGCAAACCGGAAGTAGACAAGCCCAAATACTCTCAAAGCCCCTCCCCCAGTGGTGTGCTGTCTCCAGCAAGGCTTTATCACCTATCCCTGCCCCAAAACAGCATCACAAACTGGGAACCAAGTGATCAAATACTAAAATCCATAAGGATCATTCTTATTCAGACTACCACAGACAGGTACATGGATGGATGAGTGGATAGTTGCCTGGATGGATATTTAGATAGATGTGCAGTGGATGGATGGATGTTGGATGATCAATGGACAGATGACTGGATGGTTGGATGGACAGGGGAGTGTGTGGGTAGGTAGGTCAGTAGATGGATGGGTGGGTGGGTGGATGAGTAGATACCTGGGTGGGTGGGTGGATGGATCAATAGATAGATAGATGAGTGTGTGAATGGATGGATGGTAGATAGATGGGTGGACAGATGGATGGATGAATAAGTAGACAGGTGGGTGGGTGAATGGATGGACACAGAGTAGATGGATGGATGGGTAGATAGATGGGTGGGTGGGTGGACGGATGGGTAGATAGATGGGTGGGTGGACAGATGGGTAGATAGATGAGTGGGTGGGTGGACGGATGGGTAGATAGATGAGTGGGTGGGTGGACGGATGGGTAGATAGATGGGTGGGTGGACAGATGGGTAGATAGATG
>NW_004949188.1:1063432-1075459 GCF_000317375.1 Microtus ochrogaster
TGGGTGGGTGGACGGATGGGTAGATAGATGGGTGGGTGGACGGATGGGTAGATAGATGGGTGGGTGGATAGATGGGTAAATAGATGGGTGGGTGGTTAGATATGGAGTAGATAAATGGATAGATGGATGGATGGGTAGATAGATTGGTGAACAGATGGATGGATAAGTAGATGGGTGGGTGGGTGGATGAGTAGATAGCTGGGTGGGTGGGTGGGTGGATGGATCAATGGGTAGATAGATGAGTGTATGAATGGATTGTTGGGTAGATAGATTGGTGGACAGATGGATGGATGCAGAGTAGATAGATGGGTGGGTGGGTGGGTGGATGGATGGATACAGAGTAGATGAGTGGACAGATGGATGGATAGGTAGATAGATGGGTGGGTGGATGGATGGATACGGAGTAGATGGATGGATGAATGGGTAGATAGATGGGTGAACAGATGGATGGATTGATGGATAGATGGATAAGTAGATAGATGGGTGTGTGGGTGGATGGATGGGTAAATAGATAGGTGAATGGATAGATGAAGGATAGATGGGTGAGTGGGTAGGTAGATAGATAAGTGGGCTGGTGGATGGATGGAGAATAGATAGGTGGGTGGATGGGTGGATTGGGAGGTGGATGGGCTGGTGTATGGATTAATATCTAGATGAATGAGTAGATGTAATGATAAAGGAATTAGCTTGAAAGGTAGAAAATGAGTGGGCAGGTGTATGGGTATTTGTTGGATGTCAGAACATGGTCAGGGCAAGGCCTGTGTGTGGTCTCTGACATAAGCTCTTCTCATTGACTTGGGACCATGGCATTTCCTGTTTCTGCCCTGTCATGCCTTCTCCAGTACCAATCCACTCTTATTTGCTGCTTCCAGAAATTCAGTAGGCTTGGCTGCTCTTGAAGATCAGAGAGCAGGCTCCTGCCTTCATTGCACTTGGCACTTCCTGCACCATCCACCCGCAAGTGTTCATTTGAGATGTTGAGATGCTGTGGGGAAGGCTAACAGTTATTGACAGACATTATTAAACTCTGGAAACATGTCACCTGTTTGTTTCAGTCATCGGACTGAAAGTGGAAGTCCTTGGCTTTTGCCGTATGGGTAGAAAAATTGGGACCATGTCTTCTCCAGGGAGAACAAGGAAATGCCCACAGTGGTTACTCAGCAGTCAGAACACACAGATTGCAGAATCACAGACTCCTGTGACATGTTGAGGCCTGATTCCTATTGTATCTTTGGTCTCACTCTTCCGTTCTGCTTATTTGCATAATGGTGTCCACTCTGCCTCTGTTGCATCCTACAAGTCTTCCATAGATAGCTCCTCCCCAGGTCACCTCTTCCAAGAGGCTCAGCCTCGTCACTTATTGGACATCTAATGTACAAAGAAGAATGTGAAATCTATGGACATTCTCCCATACTCAAAGAATTCCCAGAATACTTCGATGCATCTCATTCTATACATTTTTATGGATACAGAGTTGTGAATACAATTCCTTGTCGTTCTTGGAACACATCGGACCACCATGTGCGGTCGGGCAGGTTGTACAGTGAGCAAAGGTAGCAGATCACACGTCAGAAGCATCAGAGAGCTGTATATTTGTTGGTGGAACTTAAGAATCTTGCTCTAACAAATTGAAGATATTATGACAGTTTTTGACAGATGGGCTTAACAACCCGAGAAAGGGGCGTCTTGTTTAAATTCTCACAACGGTGCTGTATGCATTGGCAGAAACCCCAGAAAAGATTTTTGTTAATATCTTGGTGATATTCTGCTTTCTGGGGTGTGTCGAGCCTCCTGCCACTGCCTCCTCCAACTGACTGTTCTAAACAACACCTCAGGGGACATCTTTGTGTTGAGGCTCTGTCCATGGTGCTGACACATTCTCAACCGTCTCCACACCCAGTACTTGTTACTATTGCCTTTGGATCTGTGGAACGGGTTTTGAGGCAAGGTGATTGGAAAATTCAAGATGCAGGTGGTGCCGAGAAGGAAAAGGATAGCATCTGGAAACCATCGTGGTCCATATGTGAATCTGCCCATTTGAACTTGAGGTGACTTTAGTTGTCAATGTCTAGAGATGTTTTTGGTTGTCACGGGTGTGGGTGATGGGGTTGGATGCCGCTGTTACCTGAGTAGGAGTCAGAAACGTTGTGAAGCACTCTGAAATACCCAGGAAAGCCCTGCCAGTGAAGAGTTCTTCAGCCCAGGGAGCTAGGAAAACAAGCAGAGAAACCCTGATGCTCTGGGATGCTTTGAAGGAAGTGGGTGGATTTAGGATTTTTGGGTGACTTAAATTTCATTTACAGCTTTTCTTCCCTGCTGGGTGTCTAAGCCAGTTTTCTGTGAACCTCAGATCTCACACGATCAGCCACAAGCCTGCTACTGACAGATCCGTTGATATAAATATAGACGAGTGTGTGGAAGGGGGTCTGAGCTGGAGCTGGGGATGTGGGAATGTAAGCTGCTGGGCCTTCTCCTATGCTTGCAGCCTCCTTCTGGTGCCCAGCTCTTAAGTCGTGCCTCACTTTCTTTGTGTTCCTGGTTTGGATAGCTCTGGTGTCGGCTGTGGCTCCGGTGTCCCTTCCTTCTGTCACCAGGGTGCCCTTTAGACATTCCCAGGAGGCAGAGGACAGAGTGATGAGGGTTGAGATTCAAGGGGAAACATATTCATTCATATCCAGCCATCTGCTTTTATTGAACACCTATTGTGTGCCATCGAGAGGGATGGGAAGATGGGGGCTGTGTGGACCTTGTACTCCCCTGGAAACGGCACCGTCTGTCCTTATTCCCCTGCTCTGACATGCCTTACCCCTTTGGCTGTCATGTGTGGTCTCTGCATTAAGACTTTCCCCCACGAGCACCAGTCGGGCCTGGGCAGACATACCTGCTTTCCTGTTTCCTTAGGTAGACTCCTGGAAGTGACCTGGCTGGCTCATTCTTCTCAGTGTTGTGTCAGAAGTGGAGTCTAGGTAGGGGCTGGGAGATGATAACGTGCTTGTTCTGCCCAACAAGGGCGTGAGTTAGAATTCTATCACCCATGTAAAAAGCCAGCCACCGTATGCTGTGTGCTTATAATCCCAGCACTGGGGAGGCAGAGACAGACAGGTCCTGCATAGCCTTATTGGTGAGCCTAGGCTAGTAAGAGATCCTGTCTGAAAGGAAGCACACATGGCTCCAAACCTGTACATGCTCACACATGAGTTAAAAAAAAAAAAAAGAAAAGTGGTAGTGTCTGCATCCCACTCTGCTCTGGCTAACAACACAGAGAGTGTGGTTTGAATCCTGTTTTGCTCCAGCTAACAACACAGAGAGTGTGGTTCGAGTCCCTACAGGTTGTTTGCGTGGCTCTGGCTCCGTGTCCTCAGGAGCAGTCTGTGCAGAGGTCTTGGGAGGTGGAACTGGGTCGTGTAGAGGCTGCCGGCTTTTTCACTTGGCTTTTGGAATTGAGGCTGTGCGTCATCGTGGTGTAGGGTACAGAAGCAAGCACACAGACTCCCTGTGTTCAGATCCCAGCTCTGCTTTCCAAATGATACCCATGTCGCTTTGCCAAAGTCGCTTTGGCCCTGAGACCATGTAAAGGAAGTGCTCCCTGAGTATTCAGTACTACAGAAGTCCCCAAATGGGTGCTGGGTCCTGGTTTGTGTGCTACTCGTACAGACCAGGCGCTGGTTTGGAAGAGAGTGTGGAGGTGTGTGTGCTCCTTGTGGCCGGTGGAGGATAATAGCTCCTCCATTTCAACAGCTCTCAGAGAAAAGCAAGCTCTTGCAGCCCCCAAATGGCCTGGTCTCCTTTAAGTGACCAAATAGGCTCTGTACCACACCCCAAGCTCCAGAACTTGGATTGTTGATGCCGAATCATTGGTATGACGTGTTGGTGTGTAAGGGAGCAGAGAGGCAGGGGTGGGGTATAGAGGACTGGGCTCCCATCACATGGCGTTGCAGTGACAGCCAGTGGAGGTTCTCTTACTCCTCCCCAGAGAGGCAGGAGCTCACTGAACCCTCACACTCTCTGACACACCCCCATGCCCCTCTGTGGCACGCGGTCTTGGCAGTGCTATCGGAGGTGGAGGGTATACCAAGGGTGCTCCTGAGTTGATTGTCCTACCCACAATGGGGTAGAGGTGGATGGCAAGGATGCTTGGCTTCACCATTGTCCCAGTGTCATTTCTGTGGCTGTGGTAGAATATCCTAACTAAAACCAACTTAGGAGAGAGAGGGTTTGCTTGACTCACACTGGCAAATTAGAGTCCATTGGGAGAAGCCGCAGAGAAAGGAGCCTGAGACAGCCGGTCACACCGCATGTACTGTCAAGAGCAGAGAACTGAATGCCCCCGTGTCACCTGCTAGCTAAGTACTCAGCTAGCTGTCTCTACTCATGTGACTCCCAGACCAAGGAATGGTGCCAGCTACAGTGACCTGGGGCCTCTCACATCAGTTACAAGGTAACCATCCCCACCCCCATAGACATGCCCAGAGGTCAGCCTGCTCTAGACAGTTCCTCAGTGGAAATCCTCTTTCCAGATGGTTCCAGGTTATATTAAGTTGACAGTTCAAACCTACAGGCACAATCTTGTCCCTGTTAGTCACCAGATGGATTCAGTTCGGCAAGTGGACTCAGGCAGACCCTGTCTTTAATTTGTCACTGCCCTCTGTGTCTGGGGTGGGTGTTCCTTTCCATCCCCCATGGATGAAGAGCAGCTGGGCCGTTCTTCTCACCCCCGATGGCGATCCCTTTCCTCAGCCCCCGCTCTTCCTCTGTTAAGATTGTCACTCGATCACTGGTGCCAAGTGAGGGCATGGATGGGCTGTTGCCAGTACAGTCTCTTCCTGAAGGACCATGGAAGAAGTGCCTGATTCCACCTTAGGCAGTTCCCAGGGGTTGTGGGCATTGTTTCTGCCCTGCGTAACAAATCCGCTTACAGTAGTCAGCAGAGAAGCTATATGGGGACTGTGATGTCAAAGAAGGGAGTAAAACCCAATGGTGGAAATACTCGTGTTTTCTCAAGACACCTTTTTAGTGCCTGGTGAGGACAAGGCAGGGTAAAGAACAGAGTGGAGGGCAGCTAGGACTAGATTCCTTCTCATCTGTAATGACCTTTGAGAGCCACTTGACCTTAGTGACTCTCAGCTTATTGGTCTTTAAAATGGGCACAAGAGGAACTTCCTCTGTGATAGAGTGACAGTTGCATTTTGAAACACCACAGCAGACTGGCAGGTGGCCCCTCTTCCTTTCCCCCTTTATGTCATACCTAGACACAAAAATGCAGGCACATATCCACAGATGTTCAAAACTCTTGTCCAGGGTTGCTGACCTCAAACTGCAGAGAGCTGCACCAAGGAGGCAGAGGGACAAGGCAGACATGCTGATAGCTGAGAACACGGGAAATCATCTGGAAGATTTGAAAGTGCTCTTGTCCAGTGGGGTAATGCACACCGGGCACCCAGATCTTGAGAGGCTGAGGTGGGAGTAGGGCATAGAGTGAGCCTTGCAGTCAGGAGTTCCAGGCTAACCTGTTGCTAGATAGCAACACTGTGACATAATATAGCATGTTAAGAGTGTTAAAATGTAACTTACAGAACAATATAATATCATAACAACAATGTAACAAAAATAGTAGACAGAATAGCAAGTGACAATATGTCATGACAGTGTCACAATGTAACGGAACAGTCTGCACCTTCCAAAAATGCTCAGGACACAACCGTACTCCATCCCATACAGGGTATTATTGTTCTATAGCCCGGGCCAGCATTAAACTCATGACCCCTTAACCCAGCATCTCTAGTACCCGGATTTCACACATGTACCATCACATCCCAGTAGTCATCTCCCCCAGGGGTCTAGGTGGGCGGTGAACTGAGCAGGTAGGTGGAGGCTGGAGCTGTGACCCTCAGAAGACCACTCACTCTTTCTGAGCCAGAAGTTCTTTTCTATCAAACTGGGGATCTGGCACCTCCCTGCCAGTCTGTGAGAGGAGTCTGAAGTTGCGGTTCCAAGGGCTGCGTGGGCTGCCTGGGTACAGACAGCAGGCGCTCCTACATGTATGAGTACTTTTTGTTGTTTTGAGACAGGGTCTTACTGTGCAGCCCTACTGGTCTGTGTAGACCAGGCTGGCCTCAAACTCCTAGAGACCTGCCTGCCTCTGCCACCCATGTGTAGGATTAAGGCGTGACTGCCACAACCCCAGCGAGCTCATTGTCTGGGCTTTACAGCTAATAGTTGGAACAGTGCAAGCATCGACTCTTTAGGAAATAGCCTTTACATTCTTTAAAAAGAAATTTGGGCTGGGAAGATTGTTCAGTGGTGTTTGTTGCTCTTGCAGAGAACTCAAGGTTTTGATTCCCAGTATCCATTTTAAGCAACTTACATCTGCCTATAATTCCAGCTCTAGGGTATCAGATGCTTCTACATTCAGCCTTTAACACTTGCACATGTGTATGCGCGTGCACACGCACACACAAACACACACACTAGCACCTGCACATGTGTATGCACACACATAGCACCTGCATATGTGTTTGCATACACACACACTAGCACGTGCACATGTATATGTGCATGCACACACACAAACACACACACTAACACCTGCACATGTGTATGCACACACACACACTAGCACCTACACATGTGTATGCATATACACATACACTAGCACTTGTACATGTGTTTGCACACACACACACACACACAGACACACGCTAGCACCTGCACATGTGTATACACACACATGTTCATGCATGCATAATTTTAAATATATAAAAAAGAAAATAGAGGCACATCAGAAAGATGGCTCAGTGGAATAAAGGACTTTTGCTACAAAGCCTAATTACCGGGGATCCGTGCCTGGAGGACGTACAGGTGGGAAGAGAGAAACAGCCTCACGAGGTTGTCCTCTGTCTCAGTCACTGTCCTGTGGCTGTACTGAGACACAATGACCACGTTGGCTTAGAGGAGAAACATGTAATTAGTGCTTGCTCACCATTTTAGATGGAGAGTCCACGATTATTGTGGCGGGCAGCAGGCAGGCATGGTGCTGGAGCAGTAGCTGAGAGTTCACATCTGATCCACAAGCTCATGGGGGTGGGGAGGAATCAGGCCTGGCAAAGGCTTTCGAAAACTCAAAGCCCACTGCAGTGACACACCTCCTCCAGCAAGACCACTCCTCCTAATCCTTCCCGCAACAGTCCACTAGCTGAGAGCCAAACATTAAAGTGCATTAGCATGCGGGGGTCAAGTTCATTCAGAATACCATATTCACCAACCTCAGTTACCTGCTGGGTCACGTGCACCTCCAATGTTAAATGAAAAGTAAGAAAATTGAGCCAAAAATGCTTATGCCATTATGACCACTGGTGACCTTTCATCTGCAGTGCTGGGGACAAAACCCGGAGCTTCATGCACGCCAGGCTAGCCCTCACAGCGGACTTCATTATAAACTGTTTTTAATCAAGCAGTTTGGTAGCATTCCTGGTGCAGTGCCACCATCACCTCTGCTGAGCTCCAAGACATTCTTTTTATCATCCCAGAACTCTCTAGATCCCTAATTCTAATTGCTGGTGACAGCCATATTCATAGAATGGGCACTGGGTTTACTTTCCTAGTTTTGGGGATTTGGAGCTCTCTTCCCTGGTAGATGATCTTGGCACTCGAGTGTGGATGTGGGGATGCCCAGCTCCGTGCCTACCTGGGTCTCTGTGTCTCCAGAGTGCTCAGGCAGCTGGTGCTGTCCCCTGTAAGCCTGGTCCCTACCAGCAGTCTCTGCTAATCAGAGCAGCAGGTACAGAGTCGGCCCTCCAGGGTGGCCGCAAGCCGGATTCATCTCGGCCGGATGTCTTCCCTGTAAATATTTAATAAACAAGACCTACAACTGACCATGCTGAGAACGTTTGATAATAAAGTTAATGAGGGATACGAGTGACAGGCGGCCACAGTCCCCTCCTGAGCCCGGTAGAGGCAGGAGCTGAGAGACGGCCCTGAGGACAATGGTGACCACTTCTCTTTCTTTAGGTCACTTGATATTTATGTGGTGGTTGGGGAGACACGAGGACAGGGAAGGTGGACATGGAGGGAGGTGAGGTTGGGAACAGTGATGGGGGGGTAAAGGAGACGAGGGAACTGGAGAAGGGAAGGAAGGAGAAGTGCTGAGGTAGAGAAATCCCACTGCCACTGTCCCTGGCCACTTCATCCTGGCGTCTTATTTCCTGTCTGTTTCTCATTTCCTCCCTGCAGGTTCCCATCCCAGGCCTCACCCTGTTTCATTTCCTGGGTCTGTTTACTTTCTGCTCTAACATCTGCTCTCTCTCCTTTTTTTTGCCCTCCCTTTGTCTTTTTGTTCCTGCTCTTTCCATAAACTGGTTCTTGATCTGTATCTCTTTGTGATGGGACTGTGGGTGATTCCTATCTCCCAAACCCCCTTCCCAGAATGCATAGAAAGACACAGGCAGAGGCCAAGGGGGAAAAGAGAGAGATCAATACAGACCAGGGAGAGGCTGGATAAGGATGGAGAAACAAAGAACAGTTTGGTATTTTCAAAGTTTTATTTTTAATTATGTGTGTGTGTGTGTGTGTGTGTGTGTGTGCGCGCGCGCGCGCAAGTGCAATTGCCTGAGGAGGCCAGAAGGGCGCATTGGATCCCCTGAGCTGGAGGGACCTGTTGTTGGAGCCACGCGCCATGGGCACGGGGAACAAAACATGGCTTTTTTGCAGAAGCTGTCTGTGCTCTTAATCCTGAGCAGTTTGAAGACTAACAGTGATTTGGTCATTTTTGTCTCCCAGGGGTTCCTCATCACCTTGGTACATTATCAAAGCCTGATAGCTCAGTGCGTTTGAACTTTATGTAAATTTAGTTGTCTTGTGGAAGAGGAACGAACCTGTCTTTTCTTAGATTTGGCCCCTCATTCCTCTCCCCAAGCACCACTCTGGCTTCCGATGAGGAAGATGGTTCCTGATGAGGAAGATGGTTCCTTTGGAGGACTGTTTGTGGATCTGGTTGCCTCTGTGGGAAACTGCTGGACCCTCAGTTACCACAGACTCGCGTGAAATGCTGCTCACGTGGAGTAGGGGGTCAGCTTGCACTACACTCTTCAACACGTGGTCATGTCCTTTGTTAGGAAAATGAAACCAAGCGTGTGGCCTTCCTGCGGGTAGTGGGTGATTTCACTTTGTTTGCTTTCTTGTGATCCTGCCTCACATCTTGTCCATCTTTCCAGGTATATTTGTGTGTGCATGGCCTAGTGCGTTGTGTGTCTTCCTACATGTGGAGGCTGGAGGATACCCTCCATGCCATCCTCTGGGACACCATCTAACTCTTTTGGAATCTCTCACTGAATCTGGAACCTTCCAAGTCAGCTGGGCTAGCTAGCTTGGATCCTCCTATTCCTGCTTTCCTGGCCCTGGAATTATAAACTTAGGTCACAATATCCAGACTTTTTTGTAGGTTTTGGGAATCAAACTCCAACATCTAGATTTTTATGTGGGTTCTGGGGATCAAATTCAGGTCCTCATGCTTACACAGGCATTTCAGTTACTTACTGAGCCATCTCTCCAGCCCCCCATCCTTTTTTTTTTAGTAGTTTATTTTTTTGCTTTTCATTTTTTCAATATTGATTCCTAGGTGCTCTTTATATATTCTGGGAATGACTTCATCATTTATCATATGCGTCCTCTTCTCTGTTTTCAGATAATAACTATCGTAATATTACATCCTTCTAAACACTTTTCCACATTCCATGTCTTTTGATTGACAGCTGTTAATTTTAGAATGAAGAATTTAAACATTTTTTTCTTGGTAGTTGTTGAGTTTAGTATCTTACTTAAGAAAGCCATTTCCACTCTGGGGCCAGGACTATATTTTCTGTTATTTCTGGAGGTTCCACTTTTGCTCTCTTTTCATTGGCACGGGGTTGGCTTTTACTTGCGGAGTTAGGGAAGGGTCTGATTCCTCATCACTCCTGGAGAACTGTCCTGGATCATCAAAAAGGCTTCTGACCAAAGAGTTCTGCAAGACAACTTCCTCCAAACCTTTTAATCACATTAGGGGAGGCCAGAGGACAGCCGTGGACTTGGTCCTCTTTTTCTATCACGTGGGTCCTGCGGAATGAACGCAGGTCACCTGACTTGGTGGCAGATACCCTTGTCCTCTAAGCCCAGACAGCTTGTTCCGTTTCTGCTTCTTCCCTTCTGGTTTGGGTTTGCCCTAAGCCTTTTGCTCCATGACTTTTTTAAAGTTAATTAATTTTATTTGTGTGTTTGGTGTATGGTGGGGGGTGGTTGCAGAGGTCAGAGTAGACATAGGGGCCCTGCTCTGTCACTCACCACCTGAATCCCTTGAGACACGGTCTCTTTCTGAACCTGGAGCTAAACTGATCAGTAAGCCGCAGAGATCCTTGCTTCTTTTTCCCCCACAACACTGCGGTTACAAGCATATGAAGCTGTGCCCAGCTTCTAATATCAGTACTGGGATTTGAACTCAGGTCCTCGTGCTTCACAACAAGTGTTTTTATTCACCGAGCCATCTCTTCAGACCCTGGAGCATCATACTTTTTAAGTTATATTTTTGTTTATTTGCTAATTTATTTAGTGTGTTGGGTGTATATGATACAGCATGCATTTGGAAGTCAAGACAACTTGTGTGTTTCTCCTTACACCATGTAGATCCCGAAGATAAAACTCAGGTCATCGGACTTGATGGCGAGCAGCTTTATCTGCTGTGCCGGCTCCTCAAGACATGACTTTTTAATGCGTACCTACTATGTAGTAGGCACTGGGCTACAGTGGAGTATGTGACACCACAACAGTTGCTTTCATGCTGCTCACAGTGGGACAAGGAGCCTTGCTACTTTCTAGTCACAAGCCCTGTAGGGAGGGGCAAGTCCAGGTTCTCTGAGGGGCAAATAAACAAGTCTCCTTGCTGGGCTGGCATAGCTCCACGTGTGTGAGACCCTGGGTTCAACTCCTGGCATCATGGAAATGGATGAATAAGACAGTTTTCTCCGGCACGGTGGCACACTGAGTTCTTATAGGCGTCCGCTGTTGTGTGGCCTGGGAGGGAAAAGGATGGGCAGAGGCCCTGTGGCAGCCTCTTGGGAGTCTAATCTTTGTCCTGAAGGCGGGCGACTGAAACAGCAGAATCATGGCCATGTGTCCGGGAAAGGCTCCTGGTGGCCTCTGTGTGGAGCATGGTTCAGAAGGGTACAGTTGAATGCCATGAGACTAGGTTAAGACCTGACTGCTGGCTTCCCAGTCAGGACTGTGTGCTTGGAGCAAGGCTGGTGGCTGTGGAGAGGCAGGTGAGACCTAGAGCAGTCTAGCCATAGGCCCACCATCCCCCAGGCTCCTGCTTCCCCCCCTCCTCCCCTCCCCCTGTCCTCTGCCCCCATCACCTTGAACTCTGCTCCTTCTCTGGCAGAGTTCTCTGGGTAAGAAAGCCATCTGAGTTCCCTCCAAGGGTCCGTGCTCTGGAGGGTCACCACAGATGGTCAGTGCGATTCTGGCCCCGAGAGGCTCTGGTCAGCCCCTGGTCTGCAGGGCTTCCCGGTCTGTCACCTCTGTTGTCAGTAACAGAGCCGAGCTGATGGGCTTTGCTTCCGAGTCTCTTTCAGCCATGGTTGTTCTTGTTGCTCCAGTGCCACCACACCATGCCATCCCAGTTGGAAAACTAATCTAGTCTCAGTCTCTCTCTCTCTCTCTCTCTCTCTCTCTCTCTCTCTCTCTCTCTCTCTCTCTCTCTGTCGATTGTGCCGGGAATAAAACTTAGGGCCTCAGGCATGCTAGGCAGGCACAGCACCTCTCAGCTGTGGCTCTACCCCATTATGCTTGTTTTTAAATTTTTAAATATGGTACTCAGAGATGACTTGGCCTTGCTTAGGTCAGGTCAGGTCTTCGTGCATGTAAACAGTATGCAGAGATCAGACCTTCAGTGTGTGCAGTGAGTTGTGGTCAGGTCTCCAGTGTGTGTGTGTGCAGGGAGCTGTGGTCAGGTCTCCAGTGTGTGTGCAGGGAGCTGTGGTCAGGTCTCCATTGTGTGTG
>NW_004949188.1:1075789-1088777 GCF_000317375.1 Microtus ochrogaster
GTGTGTGTGTGTGTGCAGGGAGCTGTGGTCAGGTCTCCAATGTGTGTGCAGGGAGCTGTGGTCAGGTCTCCAGTGTGTGTGTGTGTGCAGGGAGCTGTGGTCAGGTCTCCAGTGTGTGTGCAGGGAGCTGTGGTCAGGTCTCGAGTGTGTGTGCAGTGAGCTGTGGTCAGGTCTCCAGTGTGTGTGTGCGCACTGAGCTGTGGTCATATCTAGATCACAAGCATATTGGTAGCTGCACACATTTATCATCCTCTGAATTCATCTGTCTATTTAGAAACAAGGAAGCTGTGCAGTGATGGTGCACACCATTAATCTCAGCACTCAGGAGGCAGAGGTAGGTGCGTCTCCGAGTTCAAGGCCAGCCTGGTCTACAAAGTGAGTTCCAGAGTAGCTAGAACTGTTGCACAGAGAAACCATGTCTTGAAAGAGAGGAAGGAAGGGAGAGAGGGAGGGAGAGAGAAAGGGAGGGAGGAAAAGAAGAAAGGAAGGAAGGAAGGGATTAAAAAAAAACAGGGTTTCACTCTCTAGCCCAGGTTTACTTATAAGTCTCAATCCACCTACCTCAGCCTCTTGAGTGTTAGGATGTCAGGAATTTGACACAGTGCCTTGTTGTCACATTTCTTTATTCAGGAAACACTCAAATTCCTCTCTTCCAGCTACCCCGGAAATAGCAAAGACTATACTGTACCTCATGAACACATGCAAGTGTTATAGTTGATATTTATGTTTTTATTTATTGCATGTTCTTGAGTCACGGCACTCACAGGAGGGTCAGGGGACCTTTCTTTTTAAAATTCAGGGTCTTTTATAGCCAGGCTCACTCTGTAGCCAAGAATGACCTTGAACTTCTGATCACTCTGCCTCTGCCTTCCCACGTTAGGATTATAGCTGCGTGCTCCGGTTTAACGCACTAACGGGATGGAATCCAAGGATCCCAGAATGCTGGGCACGTGTTCCACCAACTGGGCCACACCCCCAGCCTGTTTCTATTTCCTGGCTTTTTGTGGCCGGCTCCACTGTGGTTTGATTGAAGGTCCTGCACTTGTCATCGTGCTGATGGTCCAGAGAGGGGTCTTGGCTTAAGGCAGCTGAGGGTGAAGCCTGAGAATGGCTGGCCTTGGCTGAGGCAGGAACCACAGCCACGCCTTCACCTGTGCCAGCTGGGCTTTGCCAGCCATGGGCAGGTGCAGCGGAGAGCTTAATAATGGCTTGAGATCTAGCCGTGCACAATGACTCCTCCCTCTGGCTCCCAGGGTCCATCCGGCAGCTGTGACAATGGCTGGACCCTGCCCATATCTTTTATCTCCTGGAAGCCCTGTCCCCACTCCTTCTGTTCTGGGGCTGACTGTCCCTCCCCTCCAGACAGAGCGGAAGAGCAGGCCTTTATTGCCCTTGGCATCTAGCCAGCAGGCTCCCTGCCTCCCCTCTTCCCCATCCAGCATGACACAGTGACCTGAGGACCAGGACCACATCTGCTGGGGTGGTGTGCAGAACCCCCCTTTCCTGAATCCCAGGAGAACTGGTTTTCCACACCACCTCCCAGCTTTACTGACTTCCCACCCCTCAGCAGGGACGGCTGCACGTGAGGGTTAGTTTGCTTGCATACCATCCCCAACGCTCACCTACTCACTCATTCTGTGGTCAAGATAGTTAAAATTAGGGAACGGGCCATTCCAGAAATATACAGGCTCTAGGGTTTTAACCGTAGGCAATCCTAAGTGTCATCACGACAACTCCCTCAACTCTACCGATGTATTTATCAGTCAGAATGCTAAGATTTCCAGGCTGTGCATGGTCCCTGCATGTTGCATGTCCATGTTACCCACCTGGCAGTTCCTTCCTGCCAGGTTCACAATGCTTACGTTCGAGAGACTTACTTAACGGTTATCCCCAGGAGTGCTGAAGCTGGCGGTTCATCTCAGTGTATGACTGTAGCCCACTGTCATGCTTCTTGGTCTCTTGCTAGACCCCTTCACAGTTATTTGTGCATAGAACACACACTTTACATGGGGTCACCTCTGTGGCTTTGGATATCCAGTAGGGTCCCATGGATAAAAGGGACTGATTGTGTGTGTGTGTGTGTGTGTGTGTGTGTAGATGGGTGAATGGTGTGTGTGGGGGTACATGGGTGTATGATGTGGGGGGGTACATGGGTGTATGGTGTGGGGGGGGTACATGGGTGTATGGTGTGTGTGTGTGTGTGTGTGTGTGTATGTGTGTGTAGATGGGTGAATGGTGTGGGGGGGGTACATGGGTGTATGGTGTGTGTGTGGGGATACATGGGTGTATGGTGGGGGGTACATGGGTGTATGGTGTGGGGGGGGTACATGGGTGTATGGTGTGGGGGGTACATGAGTGTATGATGTGTGGGGGGGTACATGGGTGTATAGTGTGGGGGGGACATGGGTGTATGGTGTGTGTGTGTTAGTATGGGTGTATGGTGTTATGTATGGGGGTGTTTGGGGGATATGTTACTCTATGTGTGTTAGTATGGTTATGTGTCTACATGGGTGGGTGGGTGTTTGGGTATGCATGTGTATACAAATTATGCCTTTGTGTTTGTTGGGAGAGAGAAGTTGAGTTTGTCTTTCTATCTTTGTTTTATTTTATTTTTTGAGAGAGGTCTTTCTCTGAAACTTGAACTTGCTGATTTAAACTGACGACCTTGTCTTCTCCACCCACCCATCCACGATTGGAGAGCTGGGATTACAGGCACACACCTTCTTGCCTGTTTATGATTCTTTCTACTTATTTGTTATTCAATTGTGGTAACACGGATGCTGGAGATTCTGTCCCAGGTCCTGGTGAGCAAGCACTTCACTGACTAGCTGTTTCTCCCACCCTCCACGCTGCACCTTGGTGTTACAGGACAGGTGTTGACTGCCTTTATCTGCCACAGGCTCGAGTGAGGACAGTGAATTTCTGTGGAAGGACTGCCTCTGTTAGTTAATGTGGCACGTGGGGTCGTGGGTACTGTGTACATGAACACGGTGTGCCAGTGAAGCTCCATTTGCACAGCGCGGCTGGGGGCCGGTTTAGAGAGGTTTCACAGGGAGGCATGAGGGTACATCAGCACCATCTCCCTCGGTGTCCCCTCCCTCCAGTGCATCCTCTTTCTCCTCTGCCCTCCCCTTCTTTCTTTCGTTTGGGTCAGGACCTCACCGTGTCACCGAGGTTGGCGTGGAACTTGGGATCCTCCCGCCTCAGCCTCTGGAGTGATGGCTTGCACAAGTGGCTGTCATGTTTTGATTCCTTTCCTGTCTCCCAAAGCCCTTCTTCCTGTCCTCTGTCCTGTCTTCCCTACAGCTGCCAGCCTTGGGTGTCTGATGACACGAGCGAGTGAGGTGGCAGGGTCCACATTTCACTCATCTTCTGTCCCCGCACCCCGACTTCTATTCGAGTTCCAGAGTTTTCCTCTCATTGCCTGCCGCTGGAAGTCCAGGGCCTCTTGCCTCCACTGCCTCTTCATCGGGCAGGTGCACCAGGGAGGCCTCGGGGCTTTTGCACTGACTCCATTCTCTTCACCTCCCTCAGGTCACTCTGAGAAGCTTCATTCTAAGAACCCACCTTGTACATTGGACACTTTGTGTTCCCACCCACTCCGCCCCTCATTTCTGTCTGGAACTCTAGACTGCTTAGCTTAGCACACGTGTTTATATGTATGCCGACATGTTTATATGTATGTAGGCAGTGACGTCTCTAGGGCAGGTGGCCGGGGCTATTGCCTGTCCTCACTGATGTGGCTGGAACATCCCCACACAGTGCAGTGCCTGGATTGCACCAGCTGCCCGGTAGATCCACAGGAAGTGTCCCTTTTACCCGTGACCTGCTCACCTACCTTTGTGTCTATCCTTGTTTCTACCATGAGGGGGTGAACCTGCTGTGGAGTGTACTTTTGCCACGCTTCCGACTGGGGGTGGTTATAAATCCCCAAAGTTTCCCATTAAAGGTATACCTTCCAAGCCCCAGGCACTGCCTGTATTAGCCTCTGCCCTGATCGTCAAACACTTGGCACTGTATTTTCTAGTGCGCTGTTTTGTGGTGGTGGAGGGCCATGGTTAGGCCAGCACTATGCGACTCCAGAGTGAAAATATGGATGAAGAAATAAGAAAACAAAAGGTAAACATACCTGAAAGAGTTCCTGGGTGGCTGAGAAAGTGGCTTCTGGGAAGTGTGGCGAGCAGAGCTCCCTGTGAAGAACCATGAAAACCAAGTGTTGGGAAGACAGAGATCTTGGGGCTCAAAGCAATGGACGGGCGAGCTGCAGGCCAGTGACTCAGAACAAGGCAGGCCGAGCCCAAGGAACAATAGCTGAGGTGAGCCTTGTGTCTCCACACCCTTGTTCCCCATCACACAGGGTCAGACAGACAGGCAGACACACACACACACACACACTGAAGGAGACACTCGGTACTCTGGGTTTCCTGAAAGGTAAAAGATTGGCTGGGGAAGAAAAGTTAGGTTGCTCCTTGGGAGTTGGGCTGTGACCGTTTCTTCTCAAGCCTGAAAACACGCTGCATTAGTTCGCTTCCTGTCGCTCTGATAAAACTCCGTGAGGAAAGGGGCTCGGGGGAGAAAGGGTTTATTTACCTCTTGATTCCAGGCTACAGTTCATCATAACCAGGAAGTCAAGGCTGGTGTTTGCTGCAGCAAGTAGCATCCACAGTCAAGCGAGAGAGGGCATGGATGTGTGCCGGCTCATTTCTCCTCCTTATACAGTCCAGGACTCATGCTCGTGGCATGATGCCTCCCTCGGGGGATGGGTCCTATCACCTCTTCTAACATACTCTCCCACAGTTCAGCCTGCTCCAGACAGCCCCTCACTAAGGCTTTCCTTACCAGTCATTGATTCTAGATTGTGCCAAGCTGACACTTAAAATTGACCACTGCTCCTGAGAATGAAAAGAAAGGATGAGGAAGGTGTCTGCCCTTGAACCTTATACTGGTTGGGTTTTGTTAACGCAACACAAACCTAGACATACCTAGTCAGAAGTCTTCATTGAAGAATTACCTCTGCCATATTGGACTGTAACTAGTCTGTGGGGCATTTTCTTGATTAATGATTGATGGGTACCACTCTTGGGTCCTGGGTGGTATAAGAAAGCAGTCTGAAGGGGCTGGAGAAATGGCTTGGTGGTTGAGAACACTGACCGTCCTCCCAGAGGACCAGCAGCCACAGGGCAGCTCATAATTGTCTTTAATTCCAGCTCCAGGGAATCTGACAGCCTCACAGACATTCGAGCAGGCAAAAACCAGTGCACATAAAATAAAAATTAAATTTTATGAAAAAGGAAATCAGTCTGAAAAAAAAAACCAAAAAGGGGGCTGAGCAAACAAATTTGCAGCCCTTCTCCATGGTCTCTGCTTCAGTTCTTGCCTCTAGGTTCCTGCCATAGCTTACTGTGGTGATTAGGCTGTTGGCTGGAAGTCTAAGATGAAATAAACTTTTTTCTTCCCAAGTTGCTTTTGGCAATGATGTTTATCACAGCAGTAGAAACCCAAGACAAATTGCAAATGCTGATGGACCTTCAGAGAGTTCTGAAGGCTCCACAGTTGCATGATGGGAAGATGGCCAACCTCCCTTCCAGAGTACTCCTTCCTAGTGGACCAGTGACCACTGGGGCCCAAAATAATGGCAGACTGAAACAGCTGGCTGGGTTCCTCGCCGGAGGGCAGAGCATCTGGCTTTTCCTGTGCAGTGCTGTTGGTTTTGAGCCACTGCCTGGCGCGCAGTTGGCATGGTATATACCACTGCGAGGGTACTAGTGACCCACCCGTGCTTTTGGGGGTCTGGGCATTGAGCCACTTAACAGCTTGAGCAGCATCCTTGGTGATGTCTGTTTTCTGTGTCTAAAATGGACAGAAAGTGGCCCTGCTTCCCAGAGCTACACCCTTGCCTATTGGAAGCAGATGGAAGGCACCAAGAGGGGAAGATACTGTTTAAGTCACAGGACATGAGTCCTCACCTTCATGGGACTGACTCCTTCTGAGGAGAGATAAGCAACAGACTCACAAGGGACATGTGGCACATGCTAAGCGACAAACAAAAATAATAAGTTGCACATTGGGGCCTGGAGAGATGGCTCAGCAGTTAAAATCACTTGCTGTTCTTGCAGAGGACCTGGGTTCAGTTCCCAGTACCCACAGGGCAACTCTCAACCACCTGTAACTACAGTGTAGGGCATCCAATGCTCCCTGGCCTCCTCTGGTACCTGCACATACACAATTAATTAGCAATAATAAAAATAAACCTTAAAAGATGTATTATGTACAGATTATTAAGAAAGTAAGTTGTCTGTTGTCTGCAGTTAGACATCAAAGCAAGCCACACATTACCTCGTGCAACCTCATACGTAATATATCGTTTACTATATTCAAAGATTTTAAGTACACTCTGTGGCTGTGGGAAGGGAGAACGCTATTGGTGGAGGGCAGAAGGAAGGTGAGCAGGCTGGGCAGAGCCTGGGCCTTGGAGAGAACCTCTGCTTGGGTTTGGAACCATCAAGGGGCAACAGAAGGAAGTGGCGTGGTCCAGAAGTCCTCGGTGGGAAACACGGGCAGAGGGCAGGAGTAAGGGCAGGTGCAGGGAAAGAAGGAAGTGATGGTGTGGGTCACATGGGTGATGCTGAGAGTCAGCCTGGTGTGTGACAAGGAGGGCTGCATTCTGGTGAGTGAGTGTTAATATTTGAATTGTGGCCAAACGTTTGCGACTGTTTGCCACTTCGAGGTCTGCCATCGGATGGCGTTTTCTGTGTTCTGGGTTGTGCGGCCATCATTTCCTGCATCCTCACAGCTTGTGGTCACCCCGTCCCTCCCCAACCCCTGCAAAAGGCCTGCACCTGCTTAAGGTCATCCCTTCCCTCCCCAAATCCAGTTCTGGCAGCCACAGATTCCAGGTGTAATTTTAATTTGGCCAGTAGGATCCCTGGACATCGTTGGTGATCGCTGATTCCTAGCAGGGGACAGAATGGAAGTGTCTGCGATGAGCTGACAGCCTTGCCTAAAGACCCACCTGGGTACCTGACTTTGACATCCTTCCCGCTGCTGGCCTGAGCACACAGCAGCCAGCTGGCCTGCGATAATGGTGGGGAGGAGCTGCTAGAGGGTACAGCCAGGGCCAGCCAACTGCAGTTCACATTTCTGGGAACTGAGCAAAAGATGACGTCCAGAGAGGGGCCGCACAGCTGACAAAGGGCTTGGCAAGCTCTGCTCCTGCATCTCTGAAACAGATGCCACCATGGCCAGGATTTGCTGTACCTTCAGCATGGTACAGATGGAAGTTTCTGGAGACAAAGAGCACTGAGTGTAGGGACTTGCTTTATCACCGTGCCTCCAACTCTTCATCCTGCATGAATTCTTATTATTGTGAGGCAAGGTGCTTCCCTCTGCTCAAGGGGAGTTGAGGCAGAAGGATCACAGAAAACCAGGGCTTTGTGTTTAGTCTGAGTACCAGCTTGCTCTATAAGCATGAGGTCCTGGGTTCAGATCTCCAGCGGTCACATAAAAGTCAGGCACAGTGGTGTGAACCTGTGGCGCCAGCACAGCAGGATCCCTGGGACTCATGGGCACGGTGGTGTGAACCTGTGGCGCCCGTTGTCTTTTTTCCCTGCCTGCAATCATGGATGCATGAAGGCTCAATCCTGAGTCAGTGCTGCAGGGAGGAGGTGTAGTCTCCATTGCATCAGCAGCAGGCATGCTGCTTCATCAGGAGAGCCATGGGCATTCAGCTGCTGTGGTCCAGGGCCTGCTTGTTCCTGCAGCAGCATGTGACCTGTACTGATCACCTCTTTTGTTAACCAGGTTCATATATTAAAATTCTGGTTAAGTGCCCCTCCTGCTCCCTTCTTTCTATAGGGCTCCTCTTTCTTTGGTTTTCAATCTCTGTTATCTTTTCTTCTTTCTGACCCCCAGGCTGTAGTCCCCTCATCTGCACCCCTTCCCTCCCGTTTTCTTTTCAACCTGCTGAAGGGTGGAGAAACCTGTGCCTGCTCCTTTTAGCTCTCATCCTCATCTTCTTCTTCCCACTTTCGGCTTTTGATCTTTTTGAGGCAGGGTCTCACTATGTAGCCTAGGCTGGTCTGGAACTCACAGAGAGCGGCCCATTTGACCTCCCAGGAGCTGGGATTAAAATATGTGCTCACACAGTGCCAGATTTCCACCTTAAAGGGTTTTCTGCCTTGTTCTGGTGCTCCTTTCCCAGCCAGGTTCTCAGACTGGGGTCTTTATCCTTTTCCTCTTTCTCTGCTGTCCCCTGCTGGCTTAGCACTCTGAAAACTCAGCCCTAGCTGCAAACTAACAGAAGATTCAAATAATTCGGAGACATCAGGTTCAAGGCCTTTCCTTCTGTCCACCGAAGCAGGATCTGAGAACCATGGCACACATCCCTTCCCTTCCTGTAAATGCCCCTCATCATGGGAAGAGATTCAGTCAGGGTCAGCAGAGACCCAGGCGGAAAAATCTTGGCCTCCCGATGTTCCTGCGGCCCTGGGCTGGTATTGATGGAGCTCCTGGGACTGTGGCCAGAGGCTCTGGATTAGATCAATAGTGTTTGCACAGTGAGCGCTTTTGGGAGTGAGGTGCAGTGTGGTGCTGTATTTTTTTAATGACCAAGCAAGGAGAACCTTCATGCCTCGCGGGGCTGGCGAGGGAAGGGCTGGGCAGATCCAGATACCTGGGGAAAATGCGGAGGAACATTTCAGCAGGGCAGAGTGTTCTAGAATGTCTGTCTAACTCATATACAAGTGCAAATGGAGATGCTTCCTGCCTCCTCCTGCTCCTGGTGGCTCCAGGCAGCCTTTAGCTTGTGGTCACATCTCTGCAGCCCCTAGCTGACTTCACAAAGTGAAAACACGCGTAGAATCCTTCTTCAGTTCTAACCCTGCATAACCTCCTTAGTTTCCGACTCAGTTTATATCTGTAAAGACCCTATTTCCAACTAAGGTCACATTCCTAGGTCTCAGGTAAACCTGAAGTTTTGGGGAATGCTTTTCACTCGATTACAGAACCAGGACCACTCTTCAGCTCCCTCCCTAAACCATCTTCTTCTCCAAGCTGACCTCACTGCAGTAGGGTCAGGTAAGGGAGGCATCTCAGCCCTGCCACCACTCATGTGCCCACCAGGTCCAGTGAGCACTGCTTCTGAAGTCGGGCTCCATGCCCTCCTGTCAGCACTGCCACCCAAGATCAGGCTACCTTCCTCTCTACCCAAAATGTCTGGGATAGGGCATAGTTACTTTCTCTTTGCTGTGACCAAAAATCTACTAAGAAGCAGATCAAGGGAGGAGAGATAGGCTCGGACTCACACGTGAAATAGAGCCAGTCTGTTTCGGTGAGTACTCCACGGCAGTGGGAGTGTGCTAAGACACAGCTCCGCAGACAAGCAAAGAGGGAAGACTGCAACTCTCAAAGTCCACCCCAGTGACCTCTACCCCTCCAGGCTCCACAGACTCCCAGAACAGTGTTCCCAGCTAGGCACTGAATGACCACATGGGAAACCTGAGGAGGCAGCTGGATTGTGCCTCGGACCTCAGGTGCCAGGTCACAGTTCCCAGTGTGAGAACCCAGACATGCAAGTCACAAATTACAGGAGTCCACTCACATGACATGCAGAGAGACAAGAAAGAAGTGACCAGACGGCAGTGGTGGGAAGAAGGAAGGGGGTTTAGTTTTGCTGACATCGTAATTTTGGACAGCTGGCCTCTGGAACATGGAGAGGCTCAAGCTCCATTGTTTTGATTTACTGTATTCATCAGCTCTCTATCACTATAGCAAAATACCCAAGGCAATTAACTTAGGAGGAAAAAAGGTTAATTTTGGCTCATGATTCCGTTGGTTCCATTTCAGGACTTAGTGGATGTGTGTCTTGGGGCCTCTGGTAAAGGAAATGGCTTACATCTGGAGTCAAAAATAAGGAAAGAGAGCGGGCCAGCTGAGTCCACAGTCCCCTTCAAGGGCACTTCTCCAGGGACCCAACTTTCACTAGGACCCAACTCTCTTTTTCTCTCCCCCTTCCTTCCTCCCCTTCCCCTCCTCCCTTTTTTCTTTTCTGTCCCCACCCCCATTCCTCTTTCCTCTCTATGGTTCACTCCAGTTCTTGTTCTCAGCCACAGCCCAGGCTGGTCTCGAACTCATGACCCTGATCTTCCTGCCTCACTCTGACTAGGGCTGTTGTTCCTAAAGGGGCCCCCATCTGCTAGTCCCTGCCCTGAAGCTGAGTCTTCACTTGGTCCCTTTGAAGATGTTTAGCTCATGGCCTTCACCCTGAGTAGTGGGCAGTTTGTTGTGGCAACCTTAGGAAATGAAGGCGGACATTGAGAGTCCGCCGAGAAGGCCCTAGGGGACTCGACCATCACTAGGACCACACTGGGCAGGAGAAAATGAGGAGACGCTGGATCTTCTTTCCTCTAGTCTTCTTGGTGCTTCACTGTCCATACTCACCTGAAGGCCGGGGTGTAAGGGCAGGCTCTGTGTTCACTCTAAGCCTACCTCTGCAGATGCTAAGGGGGATGGTGCATGTTCTGTTTGGAGCAGTAGAGAGTGCCCACCACCGAAATGCATAAGAGTCCCCAGAAGAGAAGAAGGACAGACTTAAGGATGGAGAGATGATAAATATAGTAGACACGCACACGTAACTACACAGACGAGTGAATAGATAGGCAGATGGATGGACGGAAAGAATGAAGAGGTTGGACAGAAAGACACACAAGCACATGGGTTCACAGATACACAGGGAAAGAATAATTGCCTAGGACTAAGGCTTTTAGAGATTTGGTAGAACAAAAGGAAGGGGAAAGGAAAAGTTGGGATTAGAGGCCAAGAGGATAGGAGGAGTGCAGATGAACACAGGAAGGCAGCAGTCAGAGCAGACATGTCATGAGAGCCATTGTGGAGCCCAGCCTGCAGCCCCAGGACCCAGGAGGCCGAGGAGCCTGAGACTGACCAACCCAGGCAACACCAAGACCCTGCCTCAGATACATGGAGGACCAGTCGACAAGACTGAGCTTTGGCAGGTGACAAATGACAGGTTAAGTAGATAGGTGGTGAATAGTGGGTAATTAGATGGTGGATTAGGTGGATAGATGATGGACAGACAGACAGCAGCTGATAGGTTATCCTCAGACAGATGACATGATGGTGGATGGGTGGGTGGACAGATGGCAGATAATCTAGCATCCTGAGGATTGGCAGCTGAGGTCATAGGTGGCCTCACTGGGCGGGAGGGTCCATGTGGCAGCTGGGTCTGCAGAGCACAGAAGAGTGGGAGGAGGCTGATGGTCACGGTGTGGCTGCTGCTTTATATGAAGGATGGTGGGGTAGGGGTGTGACTGGAGTCATGGGTGAGACTTGCACTGGTGGGAGAACCATGGTTTCTCCCAAGGTCACATTCTTGTCCCCGAGCACAGACTTGGGGACTCAGCAGTGGCTGTCTGTGTCTAGTGTCAGCCTAGGTGGTTGGTGTTCTCTGGGAATGTTTGACAGCGTGAGATTGGTGGGTGCCTTCTGGGATGGGTGCTGTTTGGGAGGGAGAGCAGAGGTGTGGGTTAGAGGGCTCAAGGCTAGCAGGGAGGCCAGAGAAGGCACCTTGTGAGTTCAGGTGGGATGCTGACTTGTATTTAAGAGCAATAGAGAAGAGAAAGATGGCTCCAGAGAAGGATGCTGGGGCAGGGGACCATGGAGGGAACTGGTATCTGGAAAACTGGGAGAGACACAGTTCATGATAAGAGGAGACTAAGGGAGGGAGCAACATGAAAGCTCTCATAGAAAGATGGGAGGTGGAGGGAGGGGACCCAACCAGATGCTGTTCAGTACTCATAGAAAGATAGGGAGGGTGGCCGGGGTACCCGAGTAGACTCTATTCAGTACTCATAGAAAGATGGGGAGGGTGGCCGGGGGTACCCGATCAGACGCTATTCAGCACCTTAGTGCTACCAGTGGAACTTGCAAGGGATGATGCTGACCTTACTTGCTTTAAGTGGAAACTTCTAGACCATATGTGTGAGTGTGTCTGTGGGTGTGTGTAAGTGTGTCTGTTTGGGAGTGTATTGATTTTTCCATGTTTCAGCTTTCTTTTGTACAGTTGACTTATGGATTTAATTTCATATGAAGCACATGTGACCATATAGTCCCTTGGGGAGGAGGGGTTGGTTGAGGTGCAGCCCAGAGCCAGGTACGGGCTGTGCTCAGGAAGCACTGGTCCCCAAGCCTTCTTCCCCCACCTCCTCATAGCACTGCATGTCCTTTTCCTTTTTACAGTTTGCTTGGTGAGTGCGTGTGTGCGTGTGCATGCGTGCTCATGTGTGCACACACATGCAGGTGTGTATAGCAGAGAGCGACTTGAGGGAGTTGGTTCTCTCCTCCCATGACGTGGGTCTTTTGATAGAATTCAGATCTCAGGCTTGGCAGCAAACACCTTTACCCACTGAGCCATCTTGCCAGCCCCTCATATAACCTTAATTTAATGGAAAAAATACAGCCTTATAAATTCAGGGGTGACTCACATATGAATGGATGTCATATATGCACTCCTCTGGACCCTCTCTTTGTATCTCTGAAATTCTCACAAGCACACAGAGATACAGGTGAGCAGTCAGACCTGCTTTGCCGTAATGGAAACCAGCTGAAGTTCTGGGGGAGTGTTAAATACATGATGGGGCAGCCACTCATAAGATGCAGCCCTTTAAAACAGTGAGGCCCGTCATACAGTTTGGCAGTAATGTGTCCAGGATGGTGTAAGCCCAGGAACCTAGAGGAGGCTGTTAACACCAGTTCTACAAGGTGGTCCTTTGTGCTTTCATCTGGTTAGTTGTTTTTATTGAGCAACTGCTGTGTGTTCTACAGTCAGAAAATAATGCCTGGGATGTAACTTAGAATGAGCCTAGGTCTTGCCCTAATGGGACTGTTGTTCTAATGAGAGCAATTCATCTAATTAGACAAATATGTCAAATAAATGTTGCACTCAGTAGGGTGCGTTCAGTGCACAGCAGTGGGG
>NW_004949188.1:1089375-1102735 GCF_000317375.1 Microtus ochrogaster
CAGTGCACAGCAGTGGGGCGAGGGCAGTGCACAGCAGTGGGGCAAGGGCAGTGCACAGCAGTGCTTCGAGATCTGGTAGCAAAGACCTGGGAGAAGTCTCAGGGAGGGATGGGGCAGGGTAAAGGCAAGAAGAGCAGGGCTGATGCCAGTTCAGGCTGGGCTACAGGGGTTTGGGAAGGAAGAGGTGGGAAGAGAAAGGAGAAAGGGAAGAAAGGGAGTGGGACAGAAAGGAGAAAGAGATTGGGGGAGGGGGAGGGAAAAGGAGGAAGCAGGATGGGGAGGGCAGGAGCAATGCTGGCACTGCAGCTATTTAACACAATAAACTCCATTGCTTGGTTACAATGGGATGAACCTCTTCTCTGTGTTCACAGTATATGAAATGTTCTGGTCTTTGGAGGAGCAGCAATAAGCAAGAGAAGCCTTCCCTGACTATTGAGCACTCCACTCTGGCTGCTTTTTGCAGCTCACCCTGAGGAAACTGAGGCTCAGGGAAGCATGTTTTTAACCCAAGTCAAAGCCCCTCTGACTCACAAGCCCTTGAAACTTTTCTTGGGTCACTTCTTGGGAGGTGAGGGCGGCTGGGGGCACAGGCTTACTCTGCAGACCTCGAGGTCGGGCACAGACTCACGACTCTCCCACCTCAGCATCTGTCCCTGCTCCAGGATTTCCTGTACACATTTTCCCAGCGTTGCATGCACACAGGTATATCTTACCTTCAAGAACCAAGAACCTTAGAATCCCTTGGATGATATGAAACAAAAAGCATATCAAGTCAGCTTAAAGTCTCCTTTTTTAAAAAGACAGAGTTTCACTGTGTATCCCTGCCTGCCTGGAACTGTCTCTGTAAACTAATCTAGCCTTGAACTTATACAGACACACCAGTCTCTGCCTCGAAAGTGCTGGGTAAGGTGTAGTAGCTGCGTCCCCACAACAGCTATCTACTCATGTCCTTAAAGACAGGATGACTCTCTCCCCTCCTTCGCCCTGGAGGTGAGCTGCAGGTCTAGCAGAGTCAGCTAGAGCTCCTGTGCTGAACTCTATTCCAGCACGCCCTACCCACCCTCTTCAGCAGCCGCAGCAGTTGAATCCGCCCGGGCCCGTTGGCTGCTGGCCATGGTGCTGAATGTCCCTGCCTGCCCTTTCCTTGGGCTGTCTCCTGGGATAGAGGGTGGAAAGCCTTTCTCTAGCTTTGCCTGTGACTGCTGGTGCGAGCTGAAGATTCCGCAGGCCTGTCTGAGAACTTGAGACTTTATGGGTTGGTGAGAGCCGGACTGGTCATTCATGGCGACTCATTTCCGATGGGCTTACAAGGTGTGGCCAGCACACAGTGATTGATCCTTGGGGAATTAGATTGTGAGCTGCGGCTTGGCTGTAGAGCATCTGCCAGTGAGTGCAAGGCTCCGGATTATCTCCAGTGTCATTAATGAATGAATTAATAGTAGCAGTTACTTAAATCTTTGGTGAAATATAATCTGTTTGGCTAAGGTCTCAAGTGCAGGGGTTATCATGGTGGAGCATATCCCTGCACTTGAGAAGCTATGGCCTGAACACCACCAGTTCAAAGTCAGCCTGGGCTACATTGAAACACCTTGTCTCAAAAAAAAAAAAACCCTCATTCTGATTTATAAACAGAGGCAAAATCATGCTTCAAAGCACGACAAGTGAAGGCTGGGCTGCACTGTGCCAGAGTGCTGTTAGCATCTGTGAGGTCTCATGTCTCATCGTGGTCTAACTTACAAAACTATAGCAGCGGGGCTAGTGACAGACTTGGGGCGTGGCTCGTTTCACCTCACTTAGCTGTGTCAGACCCTGGGTTCCATCCTCACACTGCAAAAAGAAAAAAAAATGAGCAAAATCAAATTGTGGGTTGTGGTGTGTGCCGCCATGTAAGCACACCCTGCTGTCCTGCCTCTTCTGTGACCTTGACCAAGTTTAGAAAAATCTGTCTGAACCTTGACTTCATCCAAAAATGGGGCTAAGAACAGAACTCATCTGGCAGGGTCATTTCAAGGGACCCCAAGGGCAGAGCCCTGGTCACATTGCCTACTGCAGCGTCCCAGCCATGGTGGCTGAGCTGTGACTGGACCTGGAATGTCTGGGCCCAGTTCCTCATTCAGTGATGGTGGCAGAATGTGGCAGCTTCTGCTTATTGTAGCAAGTACCAGCTCTCAAAGGCACTTGGCTCTGCTGGCATCTGAAAGCAGTGGGAGCTGGGTATCAGGTCGCTCTTGTGAGGACGGGTCTGGGAGCTCCTGCAGACCGGGTTGACTTCTTCCGTGTGCTTCCTCAGCACGTCGCTCTTTCCAACCTCTTCTGGGGACAGGGTCTTTTAAGGCTGGAGCTGAGGTAGGGGGTGGAGAGCATTGTGGGAGCAGGCTGGAATACCAGGGCCTGCTCCAAGGGCTTCTAAGGACTGGGTACCCACTGCCATGTCCACTTTAGGAAGTGATTTTTCTTTGATGGACTGATTCCCCAAAGGCAAGACCCTGTGAGCCCTTGCAGCCTTGCCTTTCCCCTGGGCAGTTCTCGGCCATTTCCAGAGTCTCCTGCCAGGATGGTCTGTGGGTCCCATGGGGCCTTTTGAGGAGGCTCTGGCCAGTGGGGAGGCAGCCTGGCTTTCCAGCAGACTGGCTTCTCTTCTTCCCTCTGCCTCCTCACTGCCCGAGGACTCTAGACCTGCTGACACAGTGACTTTGTCTTCAAGTGCCCAGGAGGCCAGTGCAGCCAGCACAGGCATTGCTCAGCAGGGCTGTGAGCTAGAACCTGTAAGTCAGATGCAGGGGGTGGGGCTGAGGAGACTCCTCCCCTGCTCCTCCCTAGAGCAGCCTTCTATCTCTGCCTGGGCCCCTTCCCCTCTGCTCATGGTAGGAACTCATTTACAAGGTCTTAAAAAATCCAGATTTTGATTTGTGTGTGTGATAGTATTTTGTTTGAATGTGTGTCTGTGCACCGTGTGCATGCCTAGTGTCCTTGGGGTTCAGAAGAGGGGATTGGATTCCCTGGAACTAGAGTTATAGGTGTTTGTGACCCACCATGCGGGTGCTAGGAACTGACCCTGGGTCCTCTGTAGGAGTACAAGTGCTTTTAATCACTGACCCATCTCTCTAGCTCTACAAAAGCCTTTTTAAAAAACGTGTTTGCCTGTGTGCACTCGTGTGTGTGACCTTGAGTGTCATCCTTAGACACATCGTCCGCCTCCTTTTGGACAGGATCTCTTCTTGACCTGGAGATCACCAGTTCACCCAACCTAGGCACTAAGGAGCCCCAGGGCTCCACCTCTCCCTGCCCCCTCAGCACTGGGATGACAGACCTGGCTTTTCCCGTGGGTCCCAGTAATCGAACCCACACCCTCATGTTTGTGACCAGAGTACCTTAGCCAGAGCCATTTCCCCAGGTCCCCCAGATTGTAGATTTCTCACGTCCCTGGGAGCTGGGTCTAAAGTGAGGGGGCCATGAATGAGGAGCTGCAGAAATCAGTATGTAGGCTCTCCTCCTCCCTTCCCTCTGAGGAAGTGTGTGCTGTACAGCACAGGCTCGCTTGGGGCAACCAGACAAACCCATGAGCCAAGGAGGCCAGAGCAAACCCCTGCTGGTGTCACACCTGGTTAGTAAAAAAGACAGTGGACAAGATGAAGATGAAAAATACGGTGGTCTTTAAAATACAGTGTGGGGGGAAATTAAACAGAAAAGAGTGGAAAGAAGTGACCCTTGAATAGAAACCTAGAGGAAGCCAGGGAAGAAATCCTGTTGGTATCTGCGGAGAGTCTTTCAGAAGTGTGGGCAATGCATGCAAAGGTCCCGTAGAGGAAACGTGCCCCGGATGCTTGGAAAAATCTGGAGACAAGGTGGATGGAGTTCATGACCGAAACAGAGCATAGAAGAGACAGGCCAAGGGGGCAGTAAAGGCTCCTGGACAGTGGAGAGGACCTCAGCTTGTCTTCCAAGGGAGGTGAGACCTGCTGAGAGGCTATGAGTGCTTGCATGTTCTATAAACTGGAATCTTCTGCTTGCCTTCCCCCACCCCAACATTACTCTTGCTTCGTCAAGATGCGGGGTGTCTTCTAGCCCCCTGGCCTGAATGAGGGAATCTAGGACTCTTGGGCTCACTGGGGATCTGGATGCGGCGATGGGCTGAGATCCTGAGAGGGCTCAAAGCCCTGATGCCTGGCTCCACCTACCCTGAAGTAGAGCACAGGCTCCCTGAACTGTGCTAGCACACAGCCTAGAAGCTCTAGAAGGCTCCTCCTGACTCAGAAAGTGGAGACAGGCCTTAGACTGCATCCTTAAAGGGCCATAATGCCCATGATGTTGAGCGCTTGCTTTGTGTGGCCAGAACATAGGACCCGTTGTCAGTGACTTGTACTCGGGGTCTGTGAAGTGACATTGGAAGCTCGTGTGTTTAGATTTGACAAAAAGAAGAGGAAGTAGTATCAGGAACTGAGCCCGGGGGATGTGGATCTGTCGTTGCAGGGACTCAGGAAGCTGAGGCAGGAGAGTTGCAGGTGTAAGGCTGGCCTGGGCTGCAGAGTGACTTTGAGGCCAGCCCAGGTGACTCTGCAAGATCCTGTCTTGAGATAAAAAGTAGGAAGAGGGCTGAGGATGTGGCTTCTTAGCGTGCGTGAGACCTAGGGTTCTCTCCCCAGCACTGCCAGAACTGATAAATAGAACACAATGAAGTTGCGAAGAAGAAATGGAGTTTCTCTTCCGCTCATCTGCATGCCAAGTCTTTCCTTCAGATCTCAGGGATTCTGGGTTCTGAAGCCCAGGCACTAGGAACCTTGCTGACACAGCAGGACCTAAACATGGTGCCAGCTGCTGCAAAGGCAGTTTCACGGCAGCCATCTGGGGACAGGAAGCCAAGGAATGCCAGAGGGAGATGGTGGCTCCACGAAGAAGCAGCCACCCAGGCTGGGAAGGCTGACTGAGAGAGAACACGAGTCTCATTCAAATCGCCAGCGCCAGCAAGGGCTTGGCCTTGCTTTCTGTGTGTGCAAATATTGGCTCTTGTTTTCCAGGCTGCAGGGTGAGGCAGAGGGGAGTCTTTGTAGCGCTTTGTTCTGGGTCTGGTGCTGAGAGGCAAGACGCCAGTCACGGATGGGCTTGTGAGTCTCTTTTGTTGTCATCCTGAATTGCTGTTTGCAGCTGGGCACTGAGACTGACACCAAACAGAAAAGGCCTGGCCGTCCCTCCTTCCTGAGATGCTTCCTCCTCCGTATACTGTCTCCTTTACCTTTCCATCCAGAAAAGGGGTTTAGGCTTTAGTTCCTTCTTCCAGCCTTCTAAGGGGTGGTTTGACGTCACCTCCAGAGTACCTAATCCAGTGACCTGTCGTCCCGTCACTTGGGAGGCTGAGACAGGGGGCTCCCAGATCAAGGCTAGAGATTGAGACCCTGCCTCAAAAACCCAAGCGAACTGCCAAACAGATCTAGATGCAAAGCAGAGACCAAGCCAGTCAGCTTCTCCGAGGGAAGCGCCAAGAGGGTCCAAGCCCTCCCAGCCTGTAAATGGAGGCACACTGTCCTTGGGGACACACATGATGCATTTGGCTCTGCAGACAGCAATCATACATGCTTCGCCACTCCCTGCAGTGTCCAGGACAGTGCCCACTCACGTACTGAGTCAGGCTGGGAACCCGTTCTCCCTACCCTCAGGTGCTGTGGTTGCATGTCTAAAATCCACTTGTTCACTCTCAGCTGTCCAGCTCCAAGATTGGTAGCTCCATCCACAAGCTGTTGGACTAGGGCTGCTTCTGAGGGACAGGGAACTCACGCTGTTCTCTGTGAACTAGTCTGTGTGTCAAGCTAGAGCAACAGACAGTTCCTGGGGTGAGGAAGAAGGGCAAAGGGAAAGGGTGCGTCCCTTCTCTCAAATATTGTTTTATCATCAGAGTCCCTCCCCTCCCCGCAAGATGCCTGTTCTGTCCACTTTTACAAAAGATTTGTTTTGGTTATGAGACTTAGCCTTTAATGAGTATGCTGAGCCATCTCTCCAGCCCACAAAAGACGTGTGTGTGTGTGTACGTGCATGCTTGTGTGTGTGTGTGTGAGAGAGAGAGAGAAAGAGAGAGAGAGAGAGAGACAGAGAGAGAGACAGAGAGAGAGACAGAGAGAGAGAGAGAGACAGAGACAGAGAGAGAGAGAGAGAGAGAGAGAGAGCGCAGTGCCCATGGAGATCAGAAGGTGTCAGATTCAGGCCTGAACTTGGGTCCTCTACACTCTTATCTGCTGAACCATGTCTCTAGCATCCCACCCCAACCCCAAGACTGAATTTCTCTTGTAGCCCTCACTGGCCTGGAACTGGTTATATAGACCTGGCTGGCCTTAAAATCACAGAGATCTGTCTGCCTCTGTCTCTGCCTCTGCCTCTGCCTCTGTTGTGTAGAGAAGGCCTGCCTTGCAAAGTCACCAGGGACCTGGGGACACGGAAGCCCTCACTGCCCAGCCCCGCCCTTGAGGCCCAGCAGACCTGGTGTACACCATGGCACAGTGGCCATTACACTATCCTTGAGGACGGCACACTCGGTCCAAACTCTACTTTCTCTTTCATGCCCAAGATGTTTTCAAGTGACTAACACCCTGGAATTTAGTACAGTCGGGGTGTCGCGCAACTGTGCGTCTAATTCCCGCACGTGGAGCCCTCACTCTCCCCTCCCTCAGCCCCCATCTTCCAGGAAGCTGCCTTGAAGATCTGCTGATGCTGTGTGTTCCATACACGGCGGCCATGAGCCCCTTTGTGCCTTGCTCCTTCCTCTCGCCTCATAGTCTCAAGCTGTGTTCACATATCAGGGCATCTGTCTTTGGGACTGCAGAGTAGTCCACACGGGACAGAGACAACCTCCTTACTCTTACCTGCTTGTTTAGCCATACCAAATAAGGTATCTTCCACTCTTTGGCAGGTCGAAAACATTCTGCCACTTAGCAGTGTTCGTCTGACTTCTGATTTTCTAATTCTTTGAGCTCTGTTCCTCAGAGTAGAATCCCGGTGTGGGATGGTAATTCCGTATTTAACCTTCCTAGGAAGTGCCACACAGCTCCCTGCTCCCTGAGCAGTGCACAGGATTCCCGAGCCCCCAGCCCCCAGCCCCCAGCACTAGGCGCTCTCTGACTTTGTCTCACTCCACTCTGTGGGAGTGAGAACTGATCCTGCCCTGTGGTGCTTTCTAGAAATCTTCAGGAGTGGGGCCATGCATGCATGGTGCACGTTTTTTGGGTGTGCACAGTTCATGGATGGAGGTCAGAAAACGGCTCTCAGGAGTCATTTCTCTCCTATCATGTTGGTTCCGGGATTCAGCTCAAGTGGCCAGTACTGCTGGTATGCCTTTATTTACCAAGCCATCCTGTTGGCCCATGTCCATTTTTTTGTTAACTATGCTTTGGGTGTCATGGCAGACCACAGTTTGTTTTGTTTTGTTTTTTATGTGTGTGAGTGTATGCACATGTATGGATAGGTGTGTTTGCATGTGTGTGGGTGTGTGCATGTATGGATAGGTGTGTTTGCATGTGTGTGGGTGTATGCATGTATGGATAGGTGTGTTTGCACATGTGTGGGTGTATGCATGTATGGATAGGTGTGTTTGCACGTGTGTGGGTGTGTGTATGCAGAAGTCAGAGGTCATCGAGGTCAGCGTCAGGCATCTTTTTCAATTGCTCTGCACCTAAGTTTTGAGACAGAGTATCAATAAACCTAGAGTTGCCTGTTACAGCTAGTTGCTGGCAATCCTCGGGATCCACTCCCCCTCCCCAGCGCCTGGGTTTCAGATGTAGACCAATGTACCCATCTTTCCCGTGGTGGCTGGGGCTTCCTCTGGGATCCCTAAGCTTGCACAGCAGGCGTTTTACAGTTACAGTGTACAGTCTCCCATCCCCCTGACCAGTGTGATTCACCTCTTTCCTGCCTGCTCTCCACGGCACTCACTGTCTTACTACAGGCGTGACCCGTTGTCATCCTTCCATACACACAGTGGGTCAGTTCCTGGACCCCAGGAACACCCAGATCTGCAGACGTTCAAGCCCTGCCTTCCAGGCTTGCACACCTCCTCCCAGAGATGCCGGCTCTTCTCTAGTTGATCTGAGGACCTAACACGGAGGCATGTCCCTCACTAGTTGCTGCTGTGTGTTGTTTAGGGTCTGCCTGACACATTTCTCTCTCTCAGAATACTTTCCACCTCCAGGCAGTTGGATTGGTGGGTGCTGGCACACGCATGCAGAGGGCCCTGCTCTCCTCGCCGTGGTTCTGTCTGGTGCGCTCCATATGCTGGAGTCACTTCTCACACTCGCTTCTCCCTGAGTCTGTGGATTTTGCTCTCTTCTGCCCTTGGCCCTGCGGTGGTTGGTGGGAATGCTGTGTGCCCCACAGCCAATGCAGAGCTGCGGCGCTTGCAGTGATTACACTGCAGGGGTGGAGACAGACCTGGCCAAGGGGTGGAAAGAGTGAGAGACCTGGAGAAGGGGCTGGGGCACTCTTGAACTCAGAGCACAAGATTGTGTCGGCACCATGTCATGGAGGAAAGAGGGCCTCTCAAGGCTCCCTGAGGATTTATATGCAGTTAACGGGGTGACATTTTCTGCAGGGGTGTAGTCGCTGCCTGTGAGCAACCCTAAATGTATTGAGCCAGAGAGAGGGCAGAGGGAAGAAACCAGGAGAGGGACTAGGAGGGAAGGAGACAGAGAGGAGAGGGGGCTTGAATGTGACCCTCATGTGTATCTAGTACATGCTAATAGAAACCTTTTAAAAGTCACAGCTGCAGGGCTGGGAACTGCAAGGGTGCCCCCCAGACAGATGAGGCAGGTGACTGTGTGTGTCGCTGGGGTAGGGGTGTGAGGGGCTGAGGGGCTGAGGGGCAGGCTAGGGGTTTTGGGGTGGGTTGCCGGAAAAGGACAGGATGCGAAGCACAAAGCCACTGGTGGTCTGCTCCTTAACCCCCACACTCCCTTCGAGTACATGATCCTGGCCACCATCATTGCCAACTGCATCGTCCTGGCCCTGGAGCAGCACCTCCCTGATGACGACAAAACGCCCATGTCTGAGCGGCTGGTGAGCAATGGGGTGGAGGGGTTCTGGGTGCCTGGGCTGAGAGCTGTGTGGAGAAGGCCTGCCTTGCAAAGTCACCAGGGACCTGGGAACACAGAAGCCCTCACTGCCCAGCCCCGCCCTTGAGGCCCAGCAGACCTGGTGTACACCATGGCACAGTGGCCATTACACTATCCTTGAGGACGGCACACTTGGTCCAAACTCTACTTTCTCTTTCATGCCCAAAAACAAAATTATTATGAAAGAAATATGGATATACATAAACATAGAACAGAGCAGTTAGCCACTGCGAACCCACGCTTCAGATTCTGTCAGTGAGGCCCCACTGGCAGCTCTTCCTCAGCCTCTATTTCCCTCCGTGTTCATCTTCCCCAGCAGAAGTAGGCCCACGTCCAGGTCGGCAGCCGCATGCTTGTGTCTGCATAGCTAGAAATGCAGCTGCCTCGTGTTGCCACGATAATGCCTCAGAGCCAGTCTGTAACCAGAGTTCCTTGCTCAGCTATGTCATTTGGGGGTTGTTCGGTTCTACCAGGGGTCAAATACAGACCGTATTGATTTGTTGCCTGTTTGCTATGTTGCTATACTAAGGAGGAACACAAAGCCTCGCGCATGCTCTCCTGGCTTTTCTGTCACTGAGCCATGGCCCAGCCCCTTAGTAGGGGATTCCAGACAAAAGCTCTCCTCTTGGGGCAACACCACCAGCTTCTCGCTGGTGGACCCTAGACCAGGTTCTACTTCTGGGTCATGCCCTCTTGGCATTCATAATCTCAACCAAGGCAACATCCATATGTCTAAGGGTAGGCGTTCAGGATTCCTAGCCCAGGAATGGGTTGTTCTTAGCGCTCTGTCTCTGTGACACGGTATCTGAGGCAGCTCAACCCCCGGTGTGTGTTCCTTTGGCTTAGTTTCAGAGGTCTCGGCCCTTGGTCACTTGGCCTGTCTGGAGGGTGTGCTGCCTTGGGGTCACGCCACCCTCCACCACCCATGCCACTGACACTGCCTTCTCTCCCTTCCAGGATGACACAGAACCATACTTCATCGGAATCTTCTGTTTCGAGGCTGGAATTAAGATCGTGGCTCTCGGCTTTGCCTTCCACAAAGGCTCTTACCTGAGGAATGGCTGGAACGTCATGGACTTTGTCGTGGTGCTAACAGGGTAGGCGACGACGTCACATTCTATAGCAGATATTTTTCCAGAGGCTTGTCAAGGCTTGGTTAGTATTATGGTATGTGTGGCCCAGGCTGGGCTTGGAAATCTGTGCCCAGTGTTCTCCCCACCACCTCTGTGTCTGTTGGAGCTAAAACAAAGACCTGTTGTAGAGGCAGTTTCTGTTGTGCCGCGTGCACATGATCATGTGGTCCTCAGCATACCCAGTGGGGCAGAAGATGTTCCCATCCCCAGCCCACCACTGGGGAAGGATAAATATCCTCCAGTTACTCAGCAGCAGGGCTGGGCCTTAAACCGACCAACCAAGGTGTCTGAGAGCTCCTCCTCATTAGTGGATCCCATCCTTGGCTTGGAGATTGGTGCCTTTATTCCATGGTGGTGACTGTGCTGAGGGTTTCTGGCCACATGAACTGGTTTGAACTTTGGCAGGTTCTGCTCATGTCTTTAAGGGATTTTCAGATGTGGGTACAAGGAACGAACTGTGTCTGAAAAGCAAATGTCTGTACACTTCCCACACTGGCTGCCACAACAGATGGTTCCAAACTAAGAATGACTTCTACTTAATGGAAGTTTGTCAGTCACTGAGAGTCAAACATGTGCTTCCTAGTTGTCACTCTCGTCTCCCTAAATGATTGACAGCCTAGAGCCCTTGCTGTATTGTGGCTCTTTACTGTCAAACTGCAGTTTTCCGAAATTCTGCGTCTGTTAACAATAAACCAGATGGTAAATGATATGGGGATACTGGGATAGTTTGTGGGGCTGGAAAGGGCTTGGACCTTGTCTTCTCATTCATATTCCAGTGGATGGGGCTGCAGTAGAGTTCTTGCCTTCCATGAAGTCCTGGGTTTGATCACCAGCAATGCAGGGGGAAAAAAGTGTATGTTGGCTAGAAGTCAGTCACAGAAGCTGGGAAACAAGAGCTTGTGCTTAGAAGCAAATAGAGGTGGGTTTGGGGAGTGTTCTTTTCATTCTGTTGCTGTGATAAACTATCCAAAAGCACCTTAGAGGAGGAAGATATTTAACTGATGCTTCCAGGTCATAGTTCATCACTAGGGGATATCAAAGCAGGAACTTGAAGCAGAAACCATGGAGGAACCCTGCTTGCAGGCTCACTCTCTGGCTCCTGCTCAGCTGGCATTTCATACAACTCAGGACCACCTGCCCAGGGAATGGCACTGCCCTCCTACATCAATCGACACTCATGTCACAAGGCTTGCCTGTGGACCAGTCTAACCTAAGCAGTCCCTCAACCGAGACTCCCTCGGTTGGCAGTTAAGGCTAACTAGGGCAGCGGCTCTGTAGCCAGTCTTTGTAGAAACTCCATGGACCCTTGTTAGAGCCCAGGGTGGACCTGGTAGTCTCGGACTGGCTGGGGAGGGGCTCCCTCTCTGCCTTCCCTCTGCTCGCCTCTGGGTCACTCAGTTGAGTCCCCTCTTTCCTGGACACCTTCCTCTCCTCTCTTACCTTTGGGCATGTTGTCCTTCCTAGTGGCTCCTGCTGCCATCCTGGTCCTGTTGCTTTTGGTGGATGTCACACATCTTAATTCCTTTCCTAGTCATTATAACAACATGTCTGACATGCCCAGCTCGAAGAGGAAGGCCTTGTTTCGGCTGGTGGGAGGGAGGCTCCATTCCATGGTTGCTTGTGCTCTTGGGAGAACACTGCATTGGTGGGAGCTAGTGGTGAACGCCTCTTTTCGCTCTCCACAGTGTGGAAGAGACAGGTGGAGACAGGCTTGGGGGACTGCAGGATGGCCCTAGAGACCCCCTTTCCCCAGACAGTTCCAGTCTTTGATAATACCAGCACATTAAAAACCCATCAGAGCGACTCTATTGGTTAGGACAGAGTTCACCTCTTTTCGTTCTGTTGTCCCTGGAAACACCCTGAAAGATGAGCCTGTTTCTTGCGTGTAGGTGTGAGAATGTATGGGGGTGTGTGAGTGTGTGCCAGTGTATACGTTAAATGTATATAGGTATGAGCATAGAGGTGTCTGTGTGTGTCTGTGTAGGTACAGATTGTGTGGGTGTGAATGGGTATGTTTGTGGGTATGTGTTTTGGTATGTGTCTGTGTGAAGGTGTGTAGATGTGTGGTGCAAGTTTGTACCTTTGTAGGTGTGCATGTGGATGTGTGTGGTTGCGTGTGTGTTGTAGGTGTGAGTGTGTGTGTCCTGCACCTCTGTGCACAGGGGTGTGAGACTGGGGGCCAACCTCCGGTGTGATTCCTCAGGCGGTGCCCACCTTGTTTTCTGAGAGTCTCCCTGACCTAAAGCTAATCAAGTCGACTGGACTAAGCTATCCAGGGAGTCCCAGGTCTCCCACTGTCTCTGTCTCCAGCGCTGGGGTTACAACCACATCCAGATTTTATACGGGTTGTAGGAATCGGAACTCAGGTCTTGACTGTGTGACAGTCGCTTTACTGACGAGACCATTCCACCAGGTTTCCCGGACACGCCTTAGTGGATCCAGTCTCAGAATTGATCGCCCATCCTGGGCTAGCTGGGCTCATGCCCCTCAGGTCTGGAACACGTTTACCACCACCCCTGCCGTCTTACTTGTGTTTCAGGTCCTGTCTCTCCTTGGAGGAGTTCTTGCATGAGTCTGTATCTGGTGCAGCTGGTGTGTCGTGAGAGTCCTGGGCAGGATTGCATAGCCCTTGTGATTGTGGCAGGCATGCTGGTCATCATGTCAAGTCTTGTGGCTTGTGACTTGACATAGAATCAGGCAGTTTTCTCTTGCAGCAGGCCAACTTGTTACAAAAGTGTGTGGTAGGGGCTTGTAGAAGATCCATGTTTGGTTCCAGGCATCCCTATCAGGTGAATGTTTGTATCCACCAAACCCCCCTTTTTTTAGCAGAGTGGTTTGCTTTTGTGTGTGCATGTGTGTGTCATCTATGTGTTTGCATGTGTATGTGCAATAGTATCGTGTATTTGCATGTGTGTGTGTATGTCTGTGTGTGTGTATATGTTGATGGTGTGTGTGTGTGTGTGTGTGTGTGTGTGTGTGTGTGTGTGTGTGTGGTGTGCAGTGTGAGTGAACCTCTTTGGTCCATAGTCCCTGACTGTGTACATGTGTGTATGTCTGTGTGTCTGTGTGTATGTCTGTGTGTCTGTGTGTCTGTCTGTGTGTCTGTGTGTATGTCTGTGTCTGTGTGTGTGTGTGTGT
>NW_004949188.1:1102950-1116730 GCF_000317375.1 Microtus ochrogaster
TGACTTGGGGGACCTACCCACTGCCCATCCCTGAATGCTCCTCCTCCCACCCTCTGTACCTCCTCACCCTCTTCTCCTTTCCTTCCTGTGCAGCCTCTCTCCCTTGTTTATCTGGTTGGCCGTTCTTCCCTGTTGTCTGGTAACATTGTTTAACTGGGGCCCAGTGCTCACACCTGTCCCTGGGCTGCTGGTCTCTGACTGCTGAGCTGCACGGGAGTGGTCCTGCAGAGCCTGCCCCCCACCCATCAGCCATGGTGATCCAGTGCTGAACTGTGCCCTGGAGGAAGGGGACGAGGCGTTTATTGGGCACTGAGACAAGTGGGGCTTTAACGAGCATTTGCTGATTAGCTAGCTGGCCGTCTTCCATTCCCGAGCAGCCTGCAGCTCCGTCAGCGTTTGTGTCTTGTGGACTGCCAGGGCCCTTTGCCTTTGTCTTGTGTGAGATCTGATGGGAAATATCTTTGCTGTGGATTTGCTGGGTTTGTAGGATGGGAAGTGTTTTTGTTTTTCTCTTTGAAAAGGGAGAGGGGAGAAAGGGCCTTGGAGAAATTCTGGTTTTGTGACTTTTGTCAGTTTCTTTTTAAGTATATTTTCATTATTTTTAAAATTCTGAGGGTTAAAATGTGTGAGATGGACATTTAGGAAATGTGAAATGAGGGGTTTGTTTGAGATGACGGGGTCCATACTGTGATGTGCAGGGAGACAAATGATGTAGACAGATGATAGGCGGTGGATGGATGGGTGGATGGGTGGATGTGTGAGTGGATGGATGGATGGATGGATGGATGGATGGATGGATGGATGGATGGACGGACGGATAGATGGGTGGGTGGCTGGCTGGCTGGCTGGATGAAGGTGGATGGGTAAGTTGATGGAGGTGAATGAGCAAATGGATGGATGGATGGGCAGATGGGTGGATAGACAGATGCAGCAGATGACAGATAGGATAGACAGGGAACAGATGGATAGAATATAGGTTGTTGGATAGAAAAGTGAATTATTGACAAACAGATGGGATATAACATGAGACAGACAAAGGCAGATATTAAGGTGTAAGTGTACCTGTTTGTGTGTATGTGTGTGTATGTTACAGATACATGTGGAGGCTAGAGGTTGATGTCTGATGTCTTCCCCAATCACTTGGCACCTTCATTTTTATGAGACAAGGTCTTTCACAGAACCTAGAGCTCACTAACCCACCACTCTCCGGGATCAGAGTCATACGGTGCCAATGCCCAGCTTTTTACGTATTTGCTGGAGATTCGGACTCAGGTGGTCAGACTTGTGCAGCAAGTACTCTACCCACCGAGCCATCTCCCTAGCCCCTAGGCAAGTTATTAGGTAAATGACTGAGATGCAGATTGAGAATAGATCCATGGTTGACAGATTGCTGGGACAACAGGGCAATACATAATAGATGACACCCTGGTGACTGTTATCCCTGGGCCCCATATGGTGGAGAAAGAGAGCAGACTAAAGACAGGACCACAGACTTTAGCGGGAGAGATAGACACAGTGCTTGGTAGCCAAGGGCCTAGCATGAGTCTCACACAGGTAGGTGGTCGGCGAGATAAGCAATTATGCATTTGAAACATGATACTTTTGACCATTGAACATTCTACAGCACAGTTCAGGACCAGGCTGCCATCAGCTGGTGGAGACAGATCATGTAGTGTAGGGCTCAATCTCAGTGGGCTTTAGGCAAGTTACTTATTCTCAATGCATCATAGCATGTGGGGCAGTGGCTCAGCATCCCCCAGGGAGGGGCTGGGAGCATGACTCAGTGAGTGCTAGGTAAATCTCTTGTCAATCATAAGCAAAACCCTGGTTTTCAATCCCTGTGCTTGGGAATGTATTTAAGACCTTGGGTTCCATCCACAGTACCACAAACCAAACCAACCAAACAAAAATCAGAAAGAAAGGGAAACTCAGAGAATTCCCACCTCCTTTGCTCTTTCTGTTGCGTGCTTGAGGAACAGATCCGCAGGCATCGAAGGAGTTGACCAAACTCATAAAGCTCTAGTGTTCATTTTGTTCAACTGAGGAAGCACATCCTGAGTCCACGCCCTCTCCTCACTTCTGTAGCTGCCCTGGGGCACTTGCACATGTAAACAGCATCTCGAAATCAACAACAAACGCCACCATCATGCTGATGCACAAGTTGCATCTTTGGTGATGTGTCTCTACAGTCATTTCTGGTCGCTCTGAGTCCCACGGGCTTCCCCACTGTAGGATAGATGCTTTGCATACTTCTCGATGCAGGCCGTATAATGAGAGCATTGTGCTTTCTGAGCTTTGGGCTGTGGTGAGATTTGTCCGTTCTCGTGAGCAGTGTCAGCATGGCTGCCCTGGTTATCCCTGTCATCTTCCAGGCACCTCCTATGTGCAGGGTGTTCCATTAACAATTTTGTGCCCACTGTTGCCTTCCGGCTCCCAAGCCTTTCACAGTGGAATGTGTCAGGGGTGAAGCAGCTTGTCACAGTGCCTGAGCCCCTCAGTTCTCCAGTCAGTCTGCTAAGAGGCCGTGTTGAGCCAGGGTCACAGGAGCCCAAGGTAGGCTCCGACTCAGATCTGTGTTTAGCTCAATAGCCTGATGTCTCCTTTCTGGTGTTTGTGGTGCTGAAGTGGACCCAGGACACTGTGCCGCACTCACCCCACCCGCACAAGCAGGCATTCTACCCCTGCCCCCCCCACACACACCCCAGGCAGGCATTCTACCACTGGGCCACATCCCTGCACCAAGGTAAACATTCTACCTCTGGGCCACCCCCACTGCCACCCCCTTTATTCTGAGACAGGATCTTACTAAATTTCCCAGTTTGGCCTTGAGCTCTGGTAGTCAAAGCTGGTGTTGAACTTGCATTTCTCCTGCGCTAGTCTCCCAGTATCCTGTGCCTCATGCCTGTCTCTGTCTGGTATTAGCTACAGAATCAATGCAGAAAGAAAAAAAAAAAGGAAGAAGAAGAAAACTCACAAGTTGAGTCAGTACAGCGTGTCTGTATGTAAACTGTTAAGTCCTTCTGATTCCGCGGGTGAAGAAACCGCTGCGGCGGAGGTAAAATAGCTCCCACAGATAAGCAGCTTTTCACCTGGTGGTGGTGGATATAAGCCAGGGCAGCTCTCTCCATCAGAATCGGCTGGTTAAGTCTTTCATGATTTCCTCCAAAATCAAAAATTGTATGGCCGTCAACTTGGGAGTTGAAGCAGAGCGCTCTAAGAGGCGAAGCCCGGAGCCTCCTTTGTTTGTTCCCCTTATTTGGGTTGCATAAAGATGAGGAAACAAATATGCAAAGGACATTACCAAAGGGCTGGCGAGAGGGTCAGGACGAAAAGGTGCTTGCTGCCCAGCCTGATAACAGCCCGAGTTGCATCCTCAGGACCCCTGTGATGGAGGAGAGAACCAGCTCCTGCAGATTAGCCTCTGACCTCCACAGATGCATGTGCCTACCCTCGTTACACACTGACTGTAGTAATTTAAATATATATTTTACTAGAAGTGACCAGTTGGTGGGAGCCAGGGATGAAGACATGGACTTTAGGGTCATGGGAGTCTGTGATCTTGGCTGTGAGCCTGGACCTCATCTTAGATGTTTGCTTCCTTATGAAAAGAGCTGTAGAAATAGTGTTGTCTTGAGCTGTGGCAGGAGTCAGAGACTGGTAAAGGACATGTACCTTGCATGGAGCCCCAGGCCCTGGAGGGTGAGGGGAAAGGAAACTGAATTCTGTGCATCTGCTCGATGGGTGGCAAAGCTCCCCCATACCTTGTTCAGGTCACACAAGTTTGGGCAGATTTCTTATTCCATCCTCACTTTGTGAACCTGTGCTTACCTGTCAGTTCAGCCCCTGAGAAGCTGAGGCAGGACAAGCATGAGTTTGACACCAGACTGAATAGTTCCTAGGCAAAGTACCCTCTTGGCCACCATACCCTCCCATCCCTTCATCCACACCATAGGGCTCTCTTCAGCACCACAGTGTCTGGACAGCCAAACTACACTAGGACCTTCCTCAGCCCGTGAGCCGAACAGTTGGTATACACATATCCAATTTCCCAGCTGCTTTGAGAGGTGACCGGGACTTTACCAAGCCCTTCCTTCATGCCTCCGCATAGCAACAATTCTAGGAATTACTTCCTCAACTAATCCTCTTGGTGGGGTCTTGCCAAGGATCTCCAGTTAACCCTTAGGAAATCCGGAGATTTGGAAGGAGCCGGTTTCAGCACGCTGGACAGCACTGTGCCCGCTGCTTGCTGCGCCGGAGGGGTCTGCCAGCTGCTGTTGACCCTCTTGCTCAGCATTGAGCTGTCTCGGCTGTCTCCTCTGTGGGGCTGGAGAAGACCTTGTTGTCTGTCCGTCTACAGGGTTGCGCTGTCCTCCTGAATTGCTGTGACAAACGCCAGTCTGCCTTACTCGGGGCATCTGGCCAGTGTCCCTGCAGTTTACAGGCAATGATCTTCCTTCCAGGGTATCAGGGAGGCCGCTGAGGCAGACACAGGAAACAGTGGAGCAGGAAGGAAGAGTGGACTGTTGGCTGCCAAGCCCAGGATACTGTACATTGTCGTGGTCAGAGGTGCTGGGAAGTAGGTCACCTCCATCTTTGTGGGAAGGATCTAGTCCTGACCCAGAGACACAAGGCCCTCACCTGGGACAGGGCTGTGTGGTTCAGAGGTCAGACTGAGATGGAGAGAGGCCTAAGAAATGAGAGCACGTTTATCTCCTTCTCTTCCCTTCCTCCTCCTCCCCCTCTTCCTCCTCTCCCTCCGCTTCCTCTTCCTTCTCCCCATCTTCCTCCATCTGTAGTGTATAGCCCACCTGTGTGTGGTCTCTTGGAGACACGCAAGCTGCATAGTATCACCACACTGCTTTCCAGTGTTCTCATTTGGTAGCCCAACATGGCCTCTAGGCTGTGATGTTCCTTCATTGGCCTCCTGAGCAGCTGAGATATAGGTGGGCAACATTCCTTTCCGGTTTTCTTCTTTAACCAAGCAGGGCATGGAACCTCCCACATGTCAGGCGCATGCTGACCCCTCAGCCCCAGGCTCCTGTCACTCTGAGGGGCTTTGGTTCTACTGTGCACACGGGTCTTCAGTTCCTCCTTTGGGAGACACACAGGTGTGAGCTGCTTGATATCACTCTTCCGAGGCCGCTAGAAGGCACCTTTCAGATGAAGGCTCAGCTCACGGCATTGGGCTATGACTGGTGCTGCTGGCGTATTGAGTTACTAGAGGCAGAAAAACCAAAAGGGCCTTCAGATTTGAGGGGCTGGGATGCGGGCCGCAGTAGAGCACCTGCCTAGAAGCCCCCGTGAGGGCTCTGGTGTGGCTCAGTGGTAGATTTTTGGTCTGTCATGTACAAGACCTTTGGTTCCATCTCCAGAAAATGAACAAAAATAAAAATAAAACAAAATCTGGACCAGGTGTAATCACACACACACACACACACACACACACACACACACACACACACACACTCACGTTGATAGTAATACTGGAGGATGCAAATATGACACCTGCTGAAACATGGCCTGGTGTCAGAATCACACCGTGTCCCTGTCATGCCCGTCCCCCACTTTATTGGGATCAAAACAAGAGAGAGAGAAGCTAAGACTCTTGATCTTCACAGCTCAGTGATAGGCACACACCGGGTTTAAATTGGCACCTTTGGTGGCCACATTCTTTCTTTTCATGCTCAGTAAGGAGAGGGATGGACATCAGAAACATAAGCGCCAGATCCCAGACATCAGTTGCCTCTGTGGCCCCCAGAGTACAGCAGTGGCCCCCAGGGTACGGCGGTGTGGCTCCCCAGAGTACGGCAGTGGCCCCCAGGCACAGAAATACCCAGGAATCAGCTGAACTGTCTGCAGAGCAGGGACTGCCCTGGCCTTGGTGACTCTCTTCTGCCTCCATCTTGGTGGTGTAGCTGAAGTCAGGGGCTTTCTGGGGCTTCTGGGCAAACAAGACAAAGAATCCAAGCACAGCAGACCTGCACCCTGTCAGGTTGGGCCAGCCCCCGCCCAAGGCTTTCAGTACAGGTTCATTCAGCAGTTTCCAGGAATCTGTCTAGCAACTGATAGGTCCCTCCCTTGCTGCCACCCAGCCTCTCTCTCTTTCATGATACAGGTCTCATGTAGCCCAGGCTGGACTTAAACCAGTTATGTAGCCAAGGGTGACTGTGAATTCCGAATTCTGCCTTTACCTCTCCAGTATTGGAGAGTCAGATGACAATATGCCCAAACTGTTCATCTGATTTGATTAATAGGAGTCATTCTTGAGGGCTTAAGATAGTCAGATAGTCTCCTGCCTCAGTCTCCCTGTTCGCTGGGGTCACAGATTTCTGCTACCACACCTTGTTCGACCATCATGTGTATTCATAGATTCAGCATGGTGCTTGATCCATATTTACACGGGGTGACAAGGCCAGTGGAACGTGCCTTGACAGCACGTGACGAAGCACCCCATGTGACTTCGCTGCTCCCATCTGGATTGACTGGATTGAAGACAGGATGGGTGCTATTCCCTTCCTCCTCCTGTCCCTGTCTTTCCCTTCCCCAGCTTCTCCGATCTTCTCTCCATCTCCAGGCCCCTTGACTACACCCCCTTGACTGGGGACCCAAGGCCCCTTGCGTGTGCTTGGCAGTTTCTGGGGACGGAAGCCCAGGCGTGTGCAGGTCTCCTGCCTCTGCACTATGTCTCTGTTCCCTACCCCTATTCTGTCAACATCATCTTCCTAGATGCCATTCATCCCTCTTTGGCTTGTGGTCCAGTTCTCACTCAGCCCTGTCCTGGCCTTGACTTCACTGTGTGCTCTCTGAGATACCTCAGCAGCCTCAAGAGGAAGCCTGAAAGTATCCAGCTCCCACTCTCCCATCCCTAGGTCTGCTCTATAAATAGCCAGTAGGTATTAATGAGCGCTAGAGTTAGAAAAGACCCAAGTCCTGTGCAGTCCCCAGACCCAGACCCCATCTCCTTGTCTCACCACTCAGATGCAACCACAAGCTCTCCCTGCCTGGTACATCCTTCTCCACATCTTCTAAGCTTCTCCTGTCCTTGGGCCTTTGCTGAGAAGCATCACTGCTCAAGCCAGTTCACAGCACACCTGATGGGCGGCCACCAAACCTCACTCTGTGTGTGTGCCTGTGTTTAGGAGTGGGGCGCTGGACATATGCAGGCCGGAGTTATTGTTGGATGTCTTCTCAGTTGCTCGTCACCATGGTTTTTGAGGCAGGGTCCCCCACTGGACCTGGAATTCAACCAGTTTAGCCAGGCTGGCTGCCCCGCAAGCTTTAGAGAGCTGTCTGTCCCCGTCTTCCCGGTATGGGGACTGCAGGTGTGCACACTGAATCTGGATTTTTACGTGGGTTCTGGGGGTCAAACTCAGGCCTTCATACTTGTGGGACAAACACTTAGTGGCGGAGTTCTCTCTCCAGCCCCCATATTTACTTTTTTCTCTTGGTTCAAACAACAAAGCCACCTCAGCCATTTCTGAGTGTGTAGTTGTTGAGCGATGTTCTACATGTTCCCATCCTCGAGTCTTCTTGGGACGGTTCCAAGCTGTCCCCCAATTCTCCTCTCCTGGCCCTTGAAACTACTGGGAATGTGTCAGCTGTGAACACTTGGGTCTGAGAGCCACCTCCCTATGAACGGACCTTTTGGCTCCCTGTGCTGTTGGGAACATAGTGTGCCAGGTTTTGAGCCATGGTGCTTCTGGCTGGGGAGGATGCTCAGGGTAAAGTGCTTGTTATGGACTCGAGGAGATGGGAGTTACCCAGCGCCCATGTAAATTCTGTGTGTGTGTGACCCCTGCCTATACTGCAGTGCTTGGAAGAGTGTTGGGAAGGGGGATCCCTAGGAGGTGTTAGCTGGTGCTCTGGCTTCGACGGGAGGCCAGTGGAACCATGAGAAGAACATATCAGGCTTTAACTGTGGGGTCTACTCAGGGTTGTCGATGAGGGCTTTCCTTGGACACATTAATATGGATCAGGGCACAGTGGGTCAGCAGCTCTTATCTCAGCCCTTTCTCTCCCCCCCCCCCCAAACATTTTGATAAGTGTATATGAACTGCTCAAAACCGCTGAATTCACTGTGAGGTGCCTGTGCTTGCACAGTGTTTTGGTAAAACCCCCTTTCCCTTTCCTGACAGCACCCCCTTACTCTCATTCTTCCTCCTCCGAATCCACATGTGAGAGAAAACACGTCTAACTCGTCTTTCTAAGGCCGGCCAATCACTGAGCAGGATTATCTCTAGTTCCATCCATTTTCATGCAGATGACATAATTCTTTTTTTCTTTATGGTAAATAATAGTCCTGTGGATAGAGGTCATATTTTCCTTATCTGTCTATTGATAGGAATGTAGTCTGGTTTCGTAGCTTGGCTTGAGAACAGTGCAGCAATGAACATGGCTATGCAAGTGTCTGTGTGCTTTGCTGGCATAGACTCCTTTGGTACATGCATCTAGACATGCTATGCCCGAGTCATGTAATTAATCAATTTCCCCTCTCTCTCTCTCCCCTCCCTCCCCCTCTCTCTCCTCCCTCCCTCTCTCTGTCTTCTCTCTCTCCTCTCTCTCTCCCCCCTCTTCTCTCTCTCTTCTCTCTCTCTCTCCCTCCTCTCTCTTCCTTTCTCTCCCCCCCCTTCTCTCTGAGGGGGGAAGCCATGCTAAGTAAGCAATCAACCACTTAGCTCCATGCCCAGCCCTTCTTGTATTTTCTAGTTGTTTGAGACAAGTCTCACTAAGTTGCCCTGACTAGTCTTAACCTCTCTGTGTAGACCAAGCTGGCCTTGAATTTCTGACTCTTCCACCTCAGATAGGATCACAGACTTGGGACAGCTGCCTGGCTTGCACACTGACCTCCAGGGTGGCTAACAACACTCCTGCCTTCTGTGATAAGGCCTCCTGTTCTCACTTTAACCCTGCATGTGGTCTCCGGTCTCCTTTTCGTTGGTGGTGGTGTTTTCTGGCTGTGGACTTTTGACTTGCTTTTCCCTGGTGGCCGAGGATATGGAACACTGTGTGCATTCATTGGCCATTTGTGGGTGTGGGTTCTTCAAACACGGAGGAGGAAGATGTGAGACCATCCTCCCTCCCTTCTGGTGCCTCCAAAGCACTCCTTGCCTTAGGAAGTGGCGGTGGGGCAGGGAAGCTCCTGATGCCTCTGAGACAAAATATCCCAAGTTCGAGGAGCCAGAGAAACCAGGGCGGGTGCATTGGGGACAGGGACAAGGACAAGGCAAAGCTAATTTAGTAGGGAGGAGACTATAAAAGAGATAGATGGGGGGGGGAGAAGAGAGGAGAGGGGTGTGCCGAGGCTACAGAATTGGTGGAAGTGCTAGGAAAAGCTGAGCCAGGGGACCCTGGCGCTGTGGGCTGTGAGTCTAGGATGGAGCTCAGTGCCTGGTGACATTAGTAGAGATGCAAAATGGAAGTGAAGGCTCCATCTCACCCCAGTGGCCGAGCATTGGAGATCTGTATGTTTTTCTCTAAGAAATGAGGAATGCTCCATGCAGAGAGCTCCGGCTTTTCTCTCACTGCATATAAGGCCTCTATGAACCTCAGTTTTCTTTTCTGTGAGATGGGATCATGCTTTCTGCTCTCCCGTTTTTCTCTTGTCGATGCCAGATGATGTTCTGTGCCCAGTGGGGATTTGGACTCAGGGCACTTAGCAGTGACTGCCGTCTCCTCCGCTATGATGTTTGGGCATGGTTTGGGCCAGTAAGGAAATTCCTAGAATCCCAGCTACTCAGGAAACTGGGGCAGAAGAATTGCAAGTTCAAGGCCAGCCTGAGCAATAGAAAGAGAGAGACCTTGTCTCAAAAGTAAAAATGGCACCATGAAGATAGCTCAGTGGGTAAAGGTGCTGTTGCCAAGTCTGCTGAGGTCAATCCCTGGCGTCCACATGGTAGAGAGAGAGAGCCGACTCCCAGAAGCCATCCTCTGCCTTCCACACGCACACGCTGTGACAAGCACACACACATAAATGTAATATAAGAATTGTGAAAGAAAAGGAAGTTGCACATGTATCTGAGGGGGGTGTACGTAACCCTAAGGCTGGGAACTCGCCAGGGGAAAGAGAAGCCATAGTCGGAGCATGCGCCTTGGAGAAGGAGTCGACCCCGGCTAGAGCTTACAGCAGTAAATCACGCCTGTTGTTTAGGCCGTTTCTTCAACCCCCACATCACCTACTATCGGTCTTTATGTCCTGTTTGAGGGACCTCTTGGCCACCTAGAGCTAACCTCCCTCCTTACAAAAGAAAGAAAGAAATGGAGAACAAAAGGGGTGTTTTTCCTCTTCCTCGTGCCTCTCCCTCAGGACCACAGGGCACCCTCGCTGCTTCTGTGAGTGTGTAGCCCTCACTCACCTGTCTGCTAAGATGTGCGTGTGCCTGATGGGAGGGTGCCAGTTCTTCACAAAGTCTCCTTCACAGACTGTCCCATGCTGGTGACAAACTGGTGCCCAAAGCTGAACTGCTGTGCTGGGTCCTGTGTGCCACACCCTTCAAATGCACCTCATTGGGTCCTTCCAGCAGCTCTCTGAGGCCACACCCCTCAAATGCACCTCATTGGGTCCCTCCAGAAGCTCTGTAAGGCCATACCCTTCAGGCCCATCTCATTGGGTCCCTCCAGCAACTCCATGAGGCCACACCCTTCAAATGCACCTCAGTGGGTCCCTCCAGCAGCTCTGTGAGGGGAGTTCTCCATGTTCTCTATTTTATGCAGAATTCAAGACTCAAGAAAGGAGCCCTTTAATGACTTGCCAATCATGTCCCAGCTGAGAACTCTGTCGTGAAAATCTAAAGTAGCTTTGGACCTTGTGCCCAGCTGCAGGGAGGCCATCAGGGAGGGTCTGGTGCATGGGCGCAAGTGTTCCTGTGCATCTGTGCGTGGAATCCAGCTGCATCCTTAGTCACTCTCCACTTTGTATTTTGAGGCAGGATTGCTCTGAACTTGGAGTTCTTTGATTGGCAGTGCTGACTGTCTATAGAGCCCCGGGGATCCTCTTGACTCCTCCCTAGCCCTGGGGTCTATGCCTGGCTTTTTCCATGGATGCCTGGGATGGAAAACCCCGTTCCTTATGCCTGCACCGCAGCTCCCTGACCCAGAAGGTGATGTTCGCAGAGGCCACCCTCCAGAATGTTTCCTCTGCTTCTCTTTGCAGATAAATACCCCAGGCCTTGCACTCTGGTGAGCACCAGGCCCTAATCAGTTAATGGAAGGTCGCTGCCTTAGTGGTGAAAATGTGTCCCCTCCGGTGCTGCTGCCGTGTGTGGAGTCCACATGGCGTCCCTTCTGTCAGAAGCTTTAGGGAAGAAAGAAAAATAGCAAGTGGGAAAGGAATTCTGAGACCAGGCAGGCTAAAAGGGCCATGTCCTTGGGCGTCGATGCACAGATATGTGGTTACGACTGGGCTCTGTCCGGGCCTGTATGCGATTTGTGCTCCAGTTAGCAAGACAGCGCCTCAGCGCACCCCTCCATTTACTCGCTTGTCGAAATAGTGTCCTTCTCTCTCCCGTTCACTCATTCCGACTCTGGCTGTGTCTCTTCAGTCTCTGGCCATTCCTGTGTTCCCAGTCCCAAGTCAGCGTTTCCACTCCTGCGGGTGGACTGATCACGCTGACCCTGCATCTTTTGTAGTGACGTCATAGCCTGCGATGGGCGTCACCAGCAGCGCCGTTGTGGTTCTGAGCCGGTGGCCATTGCCTGGGAAGGACTGTTGTGCCGTTATAGGACGTATAGAAGCGCCACTGGCCGGTACGCATGAAAGGATAGTGTCGGGGTGTGGCGTGGTTAGGCCAGTAAAGGACCTGAGTTCAGATTTCCAGTGCCCATGTAGGCTGGGTGCATGCCTGTAACCCCAGCACTGGGGAGGTAGAGGCAAGAGGATCCTCAGGGCTTGTTGGCCAGTCAGCCTGACCTAACTGGTGAGCTCCAGGTTCAGTGAGAGACCTTGTCTCAAAGGCTCCTGAAGAGTGACACCTGCAGCTGATCTCTGACCTCCACACTCCTGCTCACCACCCTGTGCACAAATGCATTTTCTGTGTAAGGATTTTTAGTATTCTATTAATACTTTAAGAATGCCATACAGTGTGTTTTCTGATATTCGACTCCCGAAGCCACCCCCGCCTCCCTCTCCCCCCAGGTCTGTACACTCTTTCTTGTTGTTATTTAACCTGAGGTGTCAAATTTATGCCGCTCATACACTTATGGGTGCATCCAGGCACCTGGAGTCCCTTAAGTTTGGTGACTTTAAAAATGTACCTGGGGTAGGTAGAACTGGAGTTTGATCCTTGGGGATTCGATTTTTAAAAAATCCAGGTGTGGGGGGCCTGGAGACATGGCTCAGTGTTCAAGAGTTCATTCACTGGGCCCCCTGGAGTGTGTCCAGCTACAAAGGGCCACGCGCACCGTTCTCCATAATCCACCAAGTCTATAGCTCCTCAGCTGGGCTGGGGCCTCATGAGCCCTTCCCTCATCCAGGATAGAGTACAGGTCATGTGCTGCCAACCACAGCTGCTGGTCTGAGGTACTAATAAGTGAGCATAGAGATGCGAATTCGGAGGGCAGTTTTCTAGTGTGCCCATTTAGCAAAATAATAGTAGCAGGCTCAACTCTGGGGCTTGTGAGCTCCCCAGTCATGGATGCTTAAGCCAGTCTCACAGTACCAGGCATGTTATTTTATTTTTAAAAAATGTATACATATGTATGTATATGTACATATATGTGTATATATACATATATATTATACATACACACATATTGTTAAAGGGCTGCTGGTACCTTTTCCCAAAAAATTAAAAGAAAACAATGATCAAAAACAGACGCAGGTGCTGCCAGTGTTCCCTGCTGCTGCCCCACCCCCAGTGAAAGATCAAAGCTGTGCCCATGTTTAAACACTTCATGCATCTATGCATGATGCTAAAGATCTGTGATCCCAGCAGGCTGCAGGCTGGGGCAAGAGAATCACAAGTCCAGGACAACCTGGGCTACACAGTGAGACTGTGCTCAAAAACATATGTGTGGGGGGGGGGTGGCAAATGACAACACAGGCCTTTAGTGCCAGCACTCAGGAGGCAGAGCAGGTAGATCTCTCTGAGTTTGAGGCCAGCCCGGTCTATAGGGTGAATTCCAGGACAGTCAGGGCTACACAGAGAAACCCTGTCTCAATAAACCAAAAAAAGAAAGAAAAGAAAAAGCCTGGGGGGTGGGGAGCTGGAGTTTGATCCTTGGGGACCAATTAGGTGTGGTGCCTGGAGACTGGCTCAGTGTTTAAGAGCAGTCCCTGGCTGTTCTTCCAGAGGACAAGGGTCAGGTGGGGTGTTCAGTTCCCAGCACCAGTGTCAGGCAGCTTACAACTGTCTGAAGCTCCAGTTCCAGGGAATCTGATGCCCTCTTCTGGCCTCTGTAGGCACTGCATGTACATGTACAGCCGTACATGCAGGCAAAACACCCATACATGATAAACAATATCAACAGTCATACTGCACACCTGTGATCATACAGAGCTAGGATCTGGGGCTCACTGGCCAGCCAGTCTAGTCTCCATGTCCAATGGAAGATCCTTTCTCAAAAAGAATTTTGTGGAGCGTGCTTGAGGAAGCTCCTGGTGTCTGTGTCTGACGCCATTTGCACACACACATACACAAACAGCTGCATGCAGATGGTATTGGAAATACCAGTCTCTGAAGTCAGAGACCCGTTTGCCGACTCTTGTCTCCACTGGTTCTTGGGCCTGCATCTTCTGCTTCATCTTACTGTGCGTGTCTGGTTCTGTGCAGTGGTATTTGGTGCT
>NW_004949188.1:1116830-1138729 GCF_000317375.1 Microtus ochrogaster
GTGTCTGGTTCTGTGCAGTGGTATTTGGTGCTGTGTGTGTCTGGTTCTGTGCAGTGGTATTTGGTTTTGCTGGGGCTGGAAGGAGCTCTTTGAGCCCTAAGAGAAAAATGTGTTTTTTGTGTGGGACTCACATTTTGTCCAGGCACCCAGGGTCCCTTACATATGAGAATCTCGGTCACTAAAGTCTGCAGAGGTGAACCACAGCTGAGAGTTCTTGAGCTTCTCTTTTGCTGCCTCAGGGTCCCTGCCGGTTGGGGGGAAGTTAAATGTATTCTGGGTCTCTTGCATAACACTGTGGCCTATTGGGGTCCCATCTAATTTTGGGGGTCTCCTGGACTTGTCTCAGCCTCAGGAGGCTGTGCATTTTCTAGGTTAAGCAGATGCCCTCCTGCACAGGGGTTTAGTGTTCCAGTTGCCAGCTGGAAGTGCCTGACTTCACTTCTTTGAGGGGGCAGATAATTTGCCTATGGAATCTTCCTTCTTTCAGGGCTCTGCAAGGTGGGCTTCAGATTTCTGTGCATGGTTTGACGAGGCTTTCAGTGAGAGGGTCGGCTGGACTGGCTGGCTGAGTCCCAGCTGGTGCTGCAGCTCTTCTGTCTGTCCAGTGCAGGTAGAGAGTGATTGGAGGAAGCCAGAGTGTGGCTGGCCATGGCCCACAGACCAGGGTAGCTTTCCTCGGGTCGCCTTGGCAAGTCACCAGAAACGTAGTCACTCCAGGCTGACTTTATGATCGACCATGGTCAGCCTGGCACCCGGTGACTCTAACATGCGAGCTGCACCTCTGCTGAGCAGCCTGTTGCTCTGATATTGCAGGCACCCTGGCATGTGTGATGCAGCTGGGTAGCTGGCACTGTGGGGTGAAGTGGGGTGAGTGCTTGAAGTCCCCCCATGGTTGTCAGGGGTGCATGACATCACTAACTGCAGTCATGGCAGTTCCCACAGTACAGAATGGATCTCCTGCGTAAGTCCCACCATCTGATTAAAACCTTGTACTTCGATTAGCACTTCCTTAGTCCCACCCCCACCCCAAGTGACATCATTCCACACTCTGCTCCTACGAGTGTCTTTTTAAGATCATGCCCAGAGCCCGGAGATGCTCTGTGGATCAGGTCACTTCCTCTGCGTGTATGTTGACTGGCGTGCAAGTCCCAGCATCCATGTAAAAAGCCAGGCACGTTCAAACACACCTGTAACCTCAGTACTGAGGGGGTGGAGACAGGAGGATGTTGGCTGCCAGCCTAGCTCCATGTTTATTGAATCCCTGATTGACTGTGGGGCCCCAATGCCAACCCATGTGACTTATCGCAGGGCCAGTTGGTAGAGGACTTTTCCCGAGTGACTGTGCCTTGGGCTCTCCATACACTGGTATACTTCTTTTATACTAGAGAGTGATATTGAGCATGTGTGTGGAAAATCCTGAGAGGAGAGACTGAGCGGAGCTGCCTATCAGAGACAGAAACCTCAGTAATGGGAGTCCTTGCCAGGGCCTGAACATCTCAGTGAGTAAGGCAGGGAGGGATCAAGCTAGACACCCAGCATCCTTCTCTGGCCTCCAGGCACATGGGTGCATACACACCACAAACACAAGAACACACCTGGCAGTGAGAGTGTGCAGTGTTCATCTGGGACCGGCTTATATGATGCTGATGTCACCCAGGACTGTCATGCTCTAGTGACATGTCCCCTCTTAGCAACATTCTTTCTGTTTTATTTGGCTTGGTTTACGGAGGCAGGGACTTTTTTTGAATTCCCGACTGTCCTCTGCCTCCTGAATGCTGGGTGACAGCTGCATGCCTGCCCATCCTGACAACTCTTAAAATCATTGGCCCATGTCTTTCTGTGCCAGCAAAACTCACAGACCACATAACTTCCAACCCAGAAGTTTCTTCCGTTTGCATCCTAATGGCCGTGGCACTAAACAGGCTGCTGACCGGACTGCCGCATCTGCTGGCTCTGGAGACCGCCCTTCCTGCCTCCTCCAGCTCCGACTGGCTCCACGTAACTTCAGCTTGTAGCCATGGCCACCACTGTCTGCTTCCTTGGTCACAGGCTAGCTTGTCCCGCCTCTCCTCAAGACTCCCTTTCCACCTATGCTAAGGACTGCTGTGCCCGGGTTCCCCACAATAATCCAGTGTCTAAAGCACACTACTGAGACTTGTCTCAAAAGTGACAAATTTGCAGACTCCAGGGGCAGACATGTCTGTCCCCAAGACTCATTGATTTTGCCCTCTGATCTCTGGGGGCCCCTCTTTTGTTTCTGACACCTGCAAATCCTCCCGCAGTGTATGCTGTGAGACCACTAGGCCTCTGAGTCTGGACTTCTGAGTTTAAAATCTGTTATTTTTTTTTCACTTATTTATGTGTGTACTTGTGCATGTCTCACCATGCACGTGGAGGTCAGTTCTCTCCTTCCACCGTGTGGGCCCCAGGTACAGATCCCAGGCTGCCAGGCCTGGCAGCAAGTGCCTCTGCCCACTGAGCCATCCTACAGGCTGAACACCGGGCAGCCTGATCTCATACAACCCATGGCCGTTGTAAGACTCTTTTTGTCCATTAATTTCTTTCTACCTGTGGACAAAGTCTTTTAGAATCAAGGCGCAGAGGGACTTGGAAAATCCCTGCAGAGCACACAGGGTAAACACTGTATGCTCTCACTTCTGGGTCTAATGTATGTATGCACCTGTCCACGCAGAGGCCCCAGGAGGGCACTGGGTTTCCTGTGCTCTCCCATTCTGTCACCAGGAAGTGGCAGAACCGAGATGCCGGCCCACAAGGCCCAGCTTCAGATTAGTGCTCCAAAATCCACAAGAGTGTGGTCACACAGTGTGAGCTTCCACTGTGTGCGGGAGGAGGCTGAAGGGAAAAACAGGACCAGAAAGGCCAGCCCTGGCTTCCACTTGGGGTCTCAAGTGCTCAGGAGACTGAAGCAAGGTTACTTGAGGTCAGTTGGGCAACATAGTTGAGACCCCGCTTCCCCTCCCTGGTATCCAAACATAAAATAATAATGAAAACTCAGTGCTAGGGCAGAGCGGGTAATGGACTGACCATGGGCATGCTGCCTGCTCACAGATGTCATGAGTTCCTTGTAACTGCTCCGTGGAGAAACCTGCTTCGTGTCCCCAGGAAACCCAGGGTTTGCACCAAAGGCTGCGGAGGGAGGAGGGTGGCTGCCTGGTGGAAGAATTTCACCACCCCCACATGTACTGAGTGTGCATTGTGCTGTTTTGATGGTCAGCGCTACCCCAATCTGAGTCTTCAGCCACTCTCCTGCTGGTGCCCTGGGGCACACAAAACCCAGGCGTGACAGCCTTCGCTGTCCACCCCTGCCCAGACAAGTGGAAAACTCCCAGGGGCCAGCACTAGGCACAGGCAGCACTGCGGGTACCAGGCCCCTGCCACCCTCCGGATGCCAATGTGAGCTGACAGATGGACAGCTGGCTGCCAGCCAGAGGCCAGTGAGTTCTTGGCAGTTGCATTCTGACCTGGACAAGCGGCTGCCACCTCCTGGAACAATGAGCTGTTCTCCTGGTGACAATCCCACTTGTAAAGCCATTTGCTTTGAAGGGGCCCCGAAGCTGACCCTTAGGCATTTTGGGAGCTGTGTGCAATCTGCAATTTGGTCACCACCAACTTCACACACACAAGTTACATTTCTTTTATCTTGATGTAATTGTGCTAAAAAAGAAATATATATATATGTATATATATGATATAATAAGATATCAATTTTATATATGATATAAAATTGGGGCTAGTGAGATACCTCAGTGTCTGGTGCTTGCCCAAGTTTTATTCCTGGGGGCCACCCCACCTCTGCTGGAAGGAGAGAAACATGCAATCTTATATTGCCTCCTACCTACACACACACACCATGGCACACATACATCTACATACACACATACGAATAAATAAGTATAACTTTTTTAATTTAACATTTGGCGTGTGTGTGTGTGTGTGTGTGTGTGTGTGTGTGTGTGTGTGTAGCTGAAGCTTGAACCCAAAGACTTACACACAGGTAGGTGTTCTGTCGAGTCACACTCCCAGCCCCTTGCTTGAGAATTCTAGACAGGCACTGTACTGCTGGGCCATGCTCCTAGCCCCTCAGTGGAGGATTCTAGGCATGTACTGCCAAGCAACACCTAACCCTTGGCCACCCTTAATGTGGCGTTTGGTGCTGTGAAGCACATTCACGGTGTGCCAACTCCACCACCACCCATCTCTACAGCATCTGCATCTTCACGAATGGGCAAAGTTTATCCCAATTAAAGATTCACTCTTCAGCCCTGAGTGCCTGGCCACCACCACCCTGTCGTGATACCAGCCAGATAGTAAGCTTTAGTGAATGAGTTTGGGGTGACATTTGGTCCACAACATCCACCCACTCCTGATCTTTTCCTCACACTCCCTCTATCTATAGCCAGACTCTCACGATTCATGGACTGCCTGCTGTCTTCCCACCCAACAGTCTCTGTCCCCACATGTCCCAAAGTCAACCTGAAAAACAGACCCCAGGGAGAAAGCGGATGTCCTTGGAAAGTGTCAACTCCCCCTCCCTTCTTCTCCCTCCTCTCTCTCCCTTTCTCCCCCTCCTTTCTTCCCTTTCTTTTCTCTCTCCCTCCACCCTAACTGTCCCAAAACCCTGCTTCCCATCCCCACCTGAGATCAGGGCCATGCCCAGCTTCTTACTGCAGAGGATGGCCATTAACATAGAACCGATAGCCGCTGAGGTATTGAGACTAAGTAGTGGTGGGGTACTTGGCCCTAAGTTGGGACATCTGTGTTACCAACTCCAAGGCTCAGAGGACCTCAAGGAAGACAGAGCAGAAAAATGTGAGATCCGGTGGGTGGAGGAATACGCTGCAAAACGATGTCTTCTGGACTTGAACTCACGCAACAGTGGCTACCCAGGTCCCTCAGCATTTTCTCATGCGTGGAGTCAGGACCATGAGACCTCACCCCTCCATGGGGGACTGCTGTCAGTTCCCAATGGGGCCTATCTTGTCCTTAAGTGGTGTAGCCACTGGTAAGTCGTACTGTCTCCAGCAAATACCATCCCCAGTGCTGGGAAAAAACCGACTGAACTCAGTGACCATGAAGACCAGAAAGCAAGGAGAAGGACCCCAGGGAGAGGAGAGAAGAGGGTTGGATGAAAAAGCTAAATTTCATTGTATGAAAGTCTGAAACAATAATTGTTTAATTGAGGCAGCTGAGCATGTGGCTTAATGATACAGTGCTTGTGTAGTATGCACAGGTCCTAAGTTCAGTCTTCAGAGCGTGCGTGCGTGTGCGTGCGAGAGAGAGAGAGAGAGAGAGAGAGAGAGAGAGAGAGAGAGAGAGAGAGAGGAATGGGAATGGGGAATGCGGGAATGCTTGGGACCAGAAATACTTTAAATTCCTGAGACTTGGATTTCAGATTAGTGGATTGGGGATATTCAGGCTCTAATTTTGTCATAAAGGTCTTTTGAAGACTAGGTGAGGGGCTGGAGAGCTGGCTCAGCAGTTCAGAGCCATTTGCTGCTCTTGCAGAGAGAGGATCTGGGTTCGATTTCCAGCAACCCCATCAGATGGCTCCCAACTCCATGTAACTCCAGTTCCAGGGGCTCCGAAGTTCTCTCTTGACCTCCGCAGGCGCCCGTGCACACATGGCATGCGTTTGGCAGACACACACGTAAATGACAATTCAAATGTTTGGAGTAGATGAAGCAGAAGTGTTTGGAAAGGAGAAGAATCCAGTCGAATGTCTCCTCTATTCTGTCACCATGAAAACACCTGTGCCCGTCAGTGCTCCACGTCTGTCGGAAGTTTAACTAAACTGCAGTAGCAAATGCCGAGCTCGTCTGTAACGTGACAGGCTGTTGCTGGAATGATTCACCCCACCTCTCAGTGACTTACAGGAATAGCATTATTTCTAGCCTGTTCCACAGTCCACAGAGCTGGGCACGATTGGGCTCAGCTCCACCTGTCACATAGGGCTCCAGGCTCCGTCCATCTTCAGGCTCCATCCATGGAACTGTGGGATCGTCCATTGGATCCTCCACAGTTGTAAGCAACTAAGGGTAGAGATGAAACCTAAGCTTTTAGAGAAAAGCTTAGGACACCGTGGCCTGGGGAGGTGACTCAGAGGCCAGATGCTTGCCGTGCAAGCATGAGGACCAGCGTCTGAATCCCTGGAACCCATGTAGGAGCTGGGCATGATGGTGTATCTGTAACCCCCATACTGAGGAGGCAGAGACAGGAGGTCCCTGGGCTTACTGGCCATCCAATCAGTCCAGCAATCAGTGAACTCCAGGTTCAGCAAGAGACCTTGTCTCAAAAAACAAGGTGAAGCCAGGTACAAGGGGATACGCCTTTAATCCCAGCATTCGGGAGGTACAAGCAGGAGGATCTCTGAGTTTAAAGCCAGCCTGGACTACATAGTGAGCTCACACACACACACATTAATAGTCTGGTGATGGTAAGCATGCCTTTAATCCCAGCACTGGGGAGGCAGAGGCAGGTGGATCTCTGAGTTCGAGGCCAGCCTGGTACAAAAAGCAAGTTCCAGGACAGACAGGGCTACACAGAGAAACTCTGTCTCAAAATATATATATGTACATACACACATATGTATATATGTATATGAATATGTATGTGTATATACTGAAGAGATATAGATACAGATACAGACTCAGAAGAACAATAGAGGAAAACCCCTGACATAAATCATAGGCCTCTCTACATGCAAATAGAGACACACATGTGCACACACATGAATATGTATGCATGCATACACAGAACACACGCAGAAGACGGAAAACTATTAGGGTACAGTTTCCATCCCTTTCTCCCATGTCTCACTGGACAGATTTAGTCATGTGAAATCCTGTCTAGATGAAAAGGGTATTGGGAAATACATCCTAGCAAAATGCTGAGGCCGGTGAGAGCATGGGAACCGGAGAGCAGATGGCCAGCCCATGCTGTGACTACAGTTGGCCTCCCTTAGAGCTCCAGCGCCAACTACCTGGCACGGGCTGGGTCATGGTGCAGCACAGGTGGCCCACACACAGCACACAGAGCCCAGGCCTGTTTCCTCCCTCCCACAGCAACGTGACACCCACCTATTTCCAGGACCTTCAGAGCCATCCTGGCCACCACTCCCTCCTTGAATCTGTGGTCACCACATCCACCATTCTCAGACACACTCATTGTTTACCTCTATGCAGTGCCTGCCTTTGGCACAGTCTTGTCACCCATGATCTGTCCCCACTGTGGTCAGCGTCCTCTTGGGCCTCCAGCGACTCTGCACTCCTGCTGTCGGAATGCCCAACCTCTTCCTCCTTCTTCCACCTCAAGCTTTTGTGGTAGGGGTTTCACTGTGTGACCCAGGTTGCCTTTGAGTTCCATACCCTTCTGCCTTATCTTCGTAAGTAGTGAAGTTGCTAGCATGTCTGGCCCAGCCAAACCATTTTGATCACAGAGATACTTAAGTTCAATCTTGTAACTTCCCACTGTAGAAGCGCCCACAGAGGTCATCTTCAAGCTCTTTTATGTCTGGGAAACCTGTTCTGGCAAATGAATCTTACTTTCCATTATTGACTGGAGAATAATCTCAGGCCCCTGGAAGGTTTGCAGAGAGGATGGAGCCCTACACACCTTCGCTCTTACTTCCCCTGCTTGGTCTCGTGTGTTCGGTGTGCATCCTCTCGCACGGAGTCACATCTTCTATTGGCCTCTTGTGTTACTATAGCTTTCTTTCAAAACTAAGGAACTGGGCAGGTGAGGCCGTTCATTTGGGTGAAGGCATTTGCCACCAGGCCGATGGCCAGATTTTGATCACTGGAACTCACATGGTGGAAGCAGAAAAGTGATCGTACAAGTTGTCCTCTGACCTCCGCACTAGTCCTGTGACAAGTGGACATCTTTAATCTCAGCACTCAGGAGACAAAGGCAGGTCGGTCTCTGATCTGAGGCTACTCTCTGTAGAGAGTCCGGACCAGCCGGGGTGACAGAGTGAGAAAAAACAAACAAACACTGAAGAAGACGAGGAGGAGAGGAAGGAGAAGAAGAAACAATGACTAGCAAGGGACGTGGTAGCACACGCCTGTGTTCCCATGTCGGAGAGGTAATGACGGGATCCCTGGAGCTCAGTGGCTGCCTAGCCTCGCTGAATTGATGAGCTCCAGGCTGCATGAGAGAGAGAGACCCTGCTCAGAAACTGCTCCCAGAGTTGGACTGCCACACACATGCACCTACACATGTGCCCAGAAAAGACCTTGGAGTTTTGTTTGTTTTTTTTAAAGAGTTTTTTCAAGGGCTGAAAGAGTAAACTAGGTTGGTAACTGCAGAGGGAATGGGATTTACACATTTACTTTCTTCCTTTCTTTTTTGGGGGGCCACAGGTTTTCCTGGAGCCTACACTGACCTTGAGCTCACTGTGTAGCTGAGGATGACGTTTGGTCCAGTCCTCTCTCTGGAATCCTGGGCAAACACCACCACAGCCTGTTTTAATTGTGCTGGGGGCAAACACCGAGCCTTGTGCATACGAGGGAAGAAGTCTACCAATGAGCCACATCGCCAGGGTGTGGCTGTTTTCTCTTGCTTGTTCCGTAGTGGAGTTCACTGTGTAGCCCAGGCTTTCCTGGGACACACAATCCCCCTGCCTGTAATTACAGGCAGACACTGCGTACCCAAGAATTAACAAGAGGGACACCTCGGTGGACAAGAAAGAATGGCATTTCGTGTACTAGAAAGCATACTGTTTTTCTTTACTATAGGAAATATAGTCGGATCATTTATAAAGATGGAGGTTTCCCTGACTCCTCATTCTGGAGACCTCAGAGTCTCAGCATGGTGCTGGCGACTGCAGAGGCTTCTTGCAGCACTGAACGTGGTAAAGGACCATGGTGACGCAGAGCCGTCCTGCCAGTTCTAGTCCACCTTCCTCTTCTTATAGCACTAGCACCTTCATGAAAGGCCCCGCCTCAAGATCTCATCAGTAACCCCAGTCACCTCTCAAAGGCCATGAACGTATAGATTTGGGGGTCAGGTTTCCAACCTGTGAGCTTTAGGGGACACATTCAAACACCAGAGTAGAAAAGGAAGGTTTCACGTTAGGTTAGTGCTTGCCCAGCAAGCAGAGACAGCAAAGGCTCCCATGGGCCTGAGTGGGATGGGGTGTGAGCATAGGGATGGAAGGTGTGCAGCAGGCTGCATTCTGATGTGTCTGTGTTTGACAGTTGTTCAAGGACAGGTTTGGGCACAATACCTTTAACATCTCGGTAGCTACCGGTAGACTGTTCACCCTGTTCTGAGCATTGTACTAGGGGCTGGAGACACAGACCTCAGGAAAGATCATGAGTCTTCTAGAAGGTGACCTGCATTGGTTGACCTCCCTCAAATGTCAAAAGAGAGACAGGTTGCCCTGGCCGGGGGTAGGATGTGGTGTATACTGTAATCCCAGCACTTGGGAGACCGGCTCTGTCATGTGAGTTCCAGGCCAGCCAGAGCCACATAGCGCGGTCCTGTCTCAGCAACAGCAAAACCAACCAACCAACAACAACAAAAGAAAACACCTAGACTGGTAGCTGTTGCCTGCCACATGTCCCTCCACCACTTCCTCCTGCACGGTTAGTCTTTAGCTCCCCCAAAGCTCAGCCCAGGACCCTTTGCCACCCCCACCTCTCACTGCTCCCCATAATCCAATCCCATCATTCAGGAAAGCCAAGTTCTCAAGCCTCAAGATTGTATCAATGAACCAGTCTCCATGGCAATAGTCATGAATGAGCCCGGCAAGGTAACCTGGGAGATGGCACCATGAATGAGATGTGGCCCGTTGCCATGGAGATGTGCCGGATGGAAAAGCCCCAGCTAGCAGGAGCACGTCACGGGGCTGGAACAGTCAGTGTGAAGTTGGTGTGTCTATTTCCAACCCGGAGTTACAAAAATACATTTTCATAAAGATCACGATCCAGCCCCTCCCTCCTCCCTCCACCCTCCTCCCTCCTCCCACCTGTGTGTTCGCTCTTCCCACCGCTCAGCCGAGACTCACCAGGCATCCACCCCCTCAAGGACACCTTGTGGAATTAGCCTTCATCTCCTCCCCGGGTGAGGTGGTACCTCTTGGACCACTGACTGTCTTCTCTATGGGGGTGATGAGCCATATCTTCTAAATTCATAAGTAGACTGGGAAAGAATGTTGTACTTTTTAGGGTAACAATCATAAGTCAGGGGCTGGGAATCGGCAAAGTACTTGCCTTGAAAATATGATGACCTGAGTTTGGATCCCCAGAACCCATGTCCCAGACATGGTACCACACCTCTGTAATCTCAGTGGTTCTGTGGCGAGATAGGACTTGGGACAGGAGACTCTTCAGAAGCTCACAGTCAGCTAGCCTGGCACGGGGAGGGGGAATAACTGTCTTATACAAGGTGGGAAGGGGAACCAATGCCCAAGGTTGCTCTTTGACCTCCATGCCTGCAGTGTGGCACCTTTTCAACAGGAACACACACATGCACACATGCACACACATACACACGGTTACTTTAAAGAAAGAGAATGGGCTTGAAGAGATGGCTCCGTGGTTAAGAGCACTTGTTAGTCTTCCAGAAGACTCAGTTCCCAGCATCTACATCAGACCTATGACTCCAGCTCCAGGGAATCAAAGACCTTTTTATGGTCTCCTCAGGAAACTGCACTCATGTGCATAAACCCACACAAATTATTGAAAAACAAAAATAGTCTTTTGAAAAGGGGGGGGGGATGGTGGTCTAGCTGGAAAGCAGTTAGTCTGTGTGAGGACCTTGTTGGGGAGATAGTTCCCATCTGTCAACTACAAGACTTGACACAGTGGCCCCCACTGTTGACAGAGATCTTCAGGACCCGTGGGGAGATTCCTGGGTACAGAACTTGAGGCTTAGAAGGCATCTTTGAAGACTGGACTCAGCACCTCACCCCGTTTCTTCTCTTGCTCATGTTCACATGTTCATCTCTTCAACTATATTTATCAAGATTTTCAGCAAAGGACTGGGAATAACTCCAGATTGTGTGGAGGGGTGTGAATGAACTCCAGTGCACCCACCACTGTTATATCTTCAGAGACACTGAAGAAGGGGGACAAGCAGGGTTGGGCATGCATGTCCGCTGTTCCAGCACCCTGGAGGCTGAGGCAGGGGCATTTGAGACCACCTAGGCTATACAGCGAGAATCAGTCTTGGAAAACCAACGAAACCTAATCACATTTTTAAAGAGAAGGAAAGAAGGAATAAGCCAGTCCCTAGGTGCTAGTGGCACGTTTAGGTCACCAACTCTATGCAACCCACCATTTCACTAAACTGAATTATTAGTTTGTTTGATTTTCCTGACGCGCCCTTAACAGGGAATGTATCATGTTTCCTTCACACACATGAAGATGTGGTCAAGGTTCAGAGTGCAGCTTCCACCTGTTTGTAAATGCATAGACTATCTGTCCTGAAGTCTCCATAAGAACTTAGTGGAAACGTTCAGTTACAGATCATGTGGAAAGCCAATACACCGCACAACACACTGCACAACAAACCTCACACAAGAGGTTCATTGGGAGGGGAGAAACTCAGGAGGGCAGCTGCCTCTGCTTGGGTGAGAAACAGCAGGGAACTGTACAGAAGGCAGGGCTTATGTAGAGCTTCTTGGGGAGGGGGGTGGAGCTTTTGAGAGTGGAGATTTTCAGGGTGGGGATTGGTGGGACTTCAAGTCTGAAGCTTGAGCTTTTTACTCTGTAGGGCAGGGGCAGGGTCCAGCTGTTAGGACTGTTGAGTGCTCTGTGGGTGGAACCCGGCAGTTGGAAGTCGTCAAGGGAGGGACTTTGGCCACTGTGTGCCTGGGGGGAGGGGGTCTTTACACATAATGATTATGGGCTCCATACAGTGACTCACCTGTTATCCCAGCACTGGAGAGGCTAAGGCAGGAGGATGGCTGTGAATCTGGAGCCAACATGAGAAGCAGGAGCCTTATCTGAGAGAGAGAGAGAGAGAGAGAGAGAGAGAGAGAGAGAGAGAGAGAGGGACGGAGGGAGGGAGAGAGAGGGAGAGATGGCAGAGTCCTGGTGCCATCCCCAGCAACAGCAATGCACTAGGTGCAGTGGTGCACACCTGTAGTCCCAGCATTGCAAAGGTGGAGGCAGGCAGGGCATTCTCAACTGTGTATTGAGCTCAAGCCTAGCCTGGGTTACATGAGACCCTGTCTCAAGAAAAGCCACCCATGTCCCCTGAAAGCAGACACATTTTGTCCGAAGAGTGCTGAAGAAACACAGTCAACAACCGCACTCAGTCTGCCTGAGTTTTGTGTCCTCTCTGTGGGCTGTTGCCCTCAAAGTGGAGCAGCATGCCCTTTGGGTGTGCTAAGTGCCAGGTGCCCCTGGATTCCCGACCGGCGCTGGGGCGAGGTGTGGGTTGTTGAAGATAGTAGACACCCGACACTGCCCCAGGTGGCTAGGACACCGGATTTATGCAGAAAACAGTAACGGGCTTTGTTTGTGTGCTCTCCTATGCTGTGGGTGTTCTGCAGACATGTCTTTATGTCTGGAGAGAAGAAGATGGCAAGGAAACATGCACTGAAGGTCAGCAGGGACCAGACAGTGCTTGGGGAGTGTTGACTCTGTCCTGAAACATAGGGAAGCCCCCAGAAAGACCGGGGCCAAAATCTGCAGTCAGGATAGTGTTCAAAGCCCTTGTCTTGTCAAACTCTTGTAAGTCTTAAAATGTGTGTGTGTGTAAAACCCAGAATGTTCCAGAGTGTTTCAAAAGAAGCACTGTGTTCAAATCAACCTTGACCTCATGACGTTTCAGTCAGTGATGGGGTTTCCATATGATGGGACCCGTCCCATGAGAGTGTTGATGCCACTCAGATATTCCTACCTGGCTGGGGTGAGGGTTCGGCGACAAAGCTTTCCTTGAATGTGAGAGGCCCAGGTTCCACCCCCAGTGCCAGGGGGAGGAAAGGGAAGGAGGTGAGAAGATGGTGCTGCAGTTGCTAGGGAGGCTGAGGCAGGAGGATTGCAAGTCTTGGGAGTTAGTGAGATCTTGTCTCAAAATACAAAGTATGAAAAGGACTGGGAGCTGGGTTTGGTGGCATACGTCTGTAATTCCAGAGCTAGGAGGCAGAGGCAGGAAGATCTCTGCTCGAGGAGCCTGGGATACATGAGACCGACAAAATGAGAGGCAGAAGCTGAGGTGTGGCTCTGTGGTAGAGCTCCTGCCTAGCTCGCACAGGCCCTGAACTCAATTCTTAGTATTGCAAGAATCAGCTTCCTTTTACCCAGTGACTCCTTAGTGACTAGCGTGTTTGTGGTAACACTGGTGTATCCTAGCCACACTGTTCATACACTGTCACTTAGCACCGGTAATAACTGACTCTGCTTCTGGTTTGCACGACTTCCCGTCAGCATCACAGAATGCTCGAGATAACCAAGATTTGAAGAAGAAAGGTTTATCTGAGTTCACAGTTTTGGAAGTTTCTCTGGTGAGACAGGAGGTCCTGAAAGGTGGAGCAAGATCAGGCTCCTCAGCCGCTACTGGGAAGGGGGCAAAGGGAAGGAGAGGACCTTGAGAGACAGGAAGAGGAAGAGGTGGCATCGGGCAATTCCCAGTGACCGCACCTCCCAATACCGCCAACATGCAGATCGGCCCTCCCGCTTGGTGAGATCCCAGCCCTAGCCATCAACTTCCCTGCTCTTTGGCCAGATGTAGGATCGGTGTGAATGGAAGCGTAGATGGGAAAATGCCGTGGTGTTGGTGGGCAGGGCCAGCCTCCTGGAGGAAGATCCTTACAGTGTACAGGGACTCAGAATTCACACCACCTCCCGTCATCCTGCATCGTCTGCAGTTGGGCCCGCTTATGTACATGGGCGACACCTCTGCCAGTTCAACCACCAGAAGTTAAAAGTGTCATCAGCATAAATCATAGCTGTGGCCAGGTGGTGGTGGCACACACTTTTAATCCCAGCACTCAGGAGGCAGAGGCAGGCAGATCTCTGTGAGTTCAAGGCCAGCCTGGTCTACAGAGTTAGTTCCGGGACAGGTTCCAGAGCTACTGAGGAACCCTGTCTCTTAAAAACAAAACAAAAACAAAGAAAAAAACCTTGGCTCTGGCCCCAGCAAGATGGCTCCTTGGGTAAAAGCATTTGTTGCCAAACCTAATGGCCTGAGTTCATTTTCTGGGACGTAAATGGGGGAAGGAGAGAACCAACTCCTGCAAGGTGTCCTGTGACATGTACGTGCATGCGTGCACACACACACACACACACACACACACACCACCTACTGCCTGTCTGGAGTGTAAGCCCATCTCTGAGCCTCCTCAGGGCTCAGTGGGGAATATCTCCCTGCCACACCCTTCCCAGGGACAGGGGCGAGAAGGAGCTTGTTTGTCCTCTGCTCTAATGTCTCCTGCGTGATCCGTCTTCATCTGTAGCTCTTGCACCTGTGTTTTTACTCTCCCCTAATTCTCCCAGAATCCACTGGGCCAGGCTTCAGATGCAGCCTGTCTTTGAGTGCTACCATTTTTATTAGGTTTTGTAGTTCTGATAGTCCAACCACCAGAGCACTGTCTCTGAGCTACAACCCCAGGCCGGAGCACTGTCTCTAAGCTATGCCCCAACCCTCTTCTTTTTTCTCTGAAACAAGTAGAATTTCACCAAGTCACCCAGGTTGGCCTTGAACTCACTCTTGCTCAGTCAGCCTTTGAACTTGGGATCCTCCTGCCTCCAATTCCCAAATACGAGTGGGTCTGGACCACCAGTCCTAGCTCAGGGACCATGTCATCATCAGCCTGACCCTGAAGGGCCTTCACTTCCAGGGTAGTCTCCCACCTAGTGGTCAGTTCCTGCTGACCACATGGCAGTGGCTCCCCACAGAACAGGACCATCGTGTGTGAATTTAAAGGGGGTTGTGGGGCCTTGTGGGGAGACGGGAGAGTTGCTTGTTTGGGGCGTGGGAATAATGCTTGAAGTAAGCAGGAAGAGAGAGCGCTGAAGTAACCATGAAAGGCTGGGACAAGTGAGAATGCTGTGCTCAGAGAGCCTTTGGCTAACAGGCCTAGAGGGAAGGACTGGGGAACTATTTTTTGCTAACCCAAGAGCTAAAGCATCTCGCGCTGACAGTGCTTCTCTGGCCGAGTTGCACACCTCACTTCTTCCCATCCCCGCTTTCTGATCTGCGCTCTGCTGACTCACTCTGTGGAGCTGGAGGAGGAGGAAGCCAGACTGGCTCATTGACCGGTTTTTTTTTTCTCCTCTCTTTAGTGACTCAGCTGTGATTCACGTTTTAATTAATTGAGGAGGGGGGCTGCTGGGTCCGAGGACAGACCACCCAATCTCACCTTACTCTATAGGGTACAAGAATCAGACCTGAAGAAGTGGGTGCCCTGAATGTACCTGAATCACAAGCTCTCCTGATTCTGGGTCCCCACTGGGACTCCAAGAACCGGGGCAAGTGAATCTGAGCCCAGAGCTGCAGTTTGGAAAGTTAGTCTGAGGTCAGGATAGAACCAGGCCGGAGCTCTCCTGGGACAGCTAAGGATCACGGGAAGGTGCTGTCATTTCCTGGGCAGCTCTTTGGCTAGCAGCTAGGGCCCTCTTCAGGCCTCAGGCCTCTGGTGGAAACATGTCAGAGCCAATCACAGGCAGCTTTGCTCAGAGAAAGAGAAAAGTCACTTTTGGCAGCCTCCTGGGCCTGCTCAGCACTTTTCCTGAGCAATCAAGTATAAGCCTCCTTCCTTATACCAAAAGGAATGCTTTTTATATCTTTCTCAGTCCTCCCTGGAAGGAAACTGAGGCTGGGTTTCCAGGGGAGACAATTAAGAAATAATTGGGAGGGAAAGGCCTGGAGAGATGACTCATTTGGTAACGTGCTTGCTGAATAACCATGGGGATCTGAGTTCCAGCTTGCCCATATGTGGATGACCATGTGGGTGGGTGTGCTTGTGAGCGTGTGTGCAACCATACATATGCATACTTGCCAGCGCACACAGGTCTGGAGGGTCCTCAGGCTTGGCCTCCTTTCCCACAGAGCCCATTGCTTTGTAACGGATGGGTCATATTCCACTGCATGTAGAAAACACATTTCCAGAAGGAATGTTCTAGATTCACAGCAGTTTTCTTCGTACCGAGGTAGGGCCCAGGCTCCTTTGTCATTTTGGCTCCTCATCTCCAGCCCACAGCTCCAACTCCCTGTCCCTCTGTGGAAGATACAGGCATAAGGAAGGAGAAGTATTTCTGTCTGTTCTGAACAGAAAACAGTCCATGAGACACCCCACCATGCTGCCAGCAATGCCAGCTGAGCTTGCAGGAAGTGGTGGAAGGCCTGGCCTCTGGCCAGGTCCTCCCTGAGGCGCCCACTGTATACCTCAGCCACTTCTCAAGGGGAGTTGAGTTCTCAGGTTCCCCACAGAAAATGAGCCAGTCTGTAGGAGAGCTGCATCTACTGAAGAAAGGGATTTTTCATTTTTGTTGCATTTATTTACCGTGTGTGTATGTGTGTGTATATGTGTGTGCATGTACTTCCATCTGTACTTGTGTCCAGAGGTCAGAGGACAACTTGTAGGAATTGCTTCTCTTTCTGCCATCTGGGTCCTGGGCGTTGCACTTGGGTCACCAGGCTGGGCAGCAAGAGCACTTACCTGCTGGGCCATCATGCCAGCCCAGGAAGGGCTTTAGTATAGACACACGTAGAAAAGAACAGTTGTACACCTGGAGGGTGTTTTGGTGGCCTTTGATGTTACATTGTTGAAAGAATTTAAAATATCCTAGTGTCCTATTTGCATCTAGGGAGTGCCTCTTGGGTAATGTGGCTAAGACCACTCAGTAAAATCATACATCAAAGAACTCCCAGGGGCTTTGGATTAGTTAGGGCTCTCTAGAGGAACAGAACTTAGAGAATGGGTGTGTGTGTGTGTGTGTGTGTGTGTGTGTGTGTGTGTGTGTGTAGAAGGGGATTTATCAGAATAGTTTACAGGCTGTGGTCCAGCTAATCCAACAATGTCTGTCAATGAAGGGAAGGTCCAAGAGTCCAGTAGCTGTTCAGTCCATGAGGCTGGGTGTCTCAGCTGGTCTTCAGTATATGCTGGAGTCCCGAAGAAGTAGGCTCTAATGCAGTGAAGGAAGGAATGGATTTGCTACTGACAGTGAGAACAAGCAGGCAGAGAGAGCAAGCTTCTTCCATGTCCTTATGTAGGATGGCAGCAGAAGCTGTGGCCCAGACTAGAGGTGGGTCTTCCCACCTCAAAAGGTCTGGATTAAAGATTTGTCTTCCCACCTCAAAGATCTGCATCAGAGGGGGATCTCTCCACTTCAAACGATTTAATTAATAAAAACACCCTTCACAGGTGTGCCCAGTCATTTCTATATTTTAGTTAATTCCAGATGCAGTCAAGTTGACAACCAAGAGCGGCCATCACAGGCTGCCTCCTACCCACAGGTCAAGGCACATGTCTTCACTCTGACATGGTTCTCATGTATGAGAGTGTGTGTGTGTGTGTTCGTGTTCATTTTTAATTATATGTGTGTGTTTGGTAACACGCATGTGAGGGCAGGGGCCTGTGGAGGCTGGAAGAGGACATCGAATCCTCTAGATCAGGAGTTGCAGACTGTGAGTTAATATACCGGTGGTGGGAGCCCAACTCCAGTCCTCTGCAGGAGCAGTGAGCACTCTTAGACTCTGATCCGTCTCTCCAGCCCTGAACATGGCTATTAATCTCCTGATGAGATTCTCAGAAATGTAGCCGTTTACAGGTGAAAAGAGAGCAAAGGTCACTACATGTGCTTTATCCGTAAGCAGGATTCCTGTTGCTCTAACTTATTTGAGAAAGAGGACCTGGGTGGCAGCTTCATCGAGAGTGCGCTGGTGAGGGCCTGGCTTCCATGCCCAGCTTAACACAGAGAAGCCTGGCATTGCAGAGTTCATCTCTACCCCCTGGGGAGTCGCCCTGGCTAGCTGGTCTAGCCAGTCACTGAGTGTGTGTGTGGCAGTCATGGAGCTTGGCTTCGAGCACCTTTATCCTCTGGGCCTTGTTGTATCAGGGTGTTGGTTCCCCCCCCCACTTTTATTCGGGGCAATTTCTAGAGACAAGAGATTCTTCAGTTCACAGTTGGGGAGTCCCAAGGGCGGGATATACCATCAGGTGGGCTGGGCCTCCCTAACAACTCTGCATGCTTTGGGTTGTATCATAGCAAGAGTGTGGGTAGGAAGAGATTGTATGCAGACAGGGGACAAAAGAAATTACTGGTCTTGCTGTGTTATACAGTCCTCTTGGAAAAATTAAGGACTGTCCAATGAGAACTCTGCCTTTTAAAGGTCCCTAATGTGTGGGTATTTGTGAGGCAGACTTCTGGGACCATGGCCTCCATGATAGACTGTGAGAAGGAACTGCTCTGAGACCTCCACTGTGACCAGGAGGTGCAGGACAACGAGCCTGGGGGCCACAGGGACTGTCTTCTTCCATGAGGACAGCTTCTCTCCACACCTGCTGCACCTCTGACCACCCTTAGCTACGTCAGAACCTCCACAGCAACCAGGCTCTCCCTACGTACGTCGTTAACTATTGTTGGGCACAGTGACGGACACAGCTTTCTTTCCACTTCCTGGGGACTGTGTTCTACTTCTCCCTCTGTTCTGTAGTGTTGTCTGTTTTACTCTTGGGGGCCCACTACCCAGCTCCCAAATAAATCACACAGAGGTTTATTCTTAGATATGAATGCCCGACCTTACCTTGTTTCTAGCCAGCTTTTCTTAACTTAAATTATCCCATCTACCTTTTGTCTCTGGCCCTTTTCCTGTTCTTACTTCTGAATATCTTATTTTCACTCTTACTCCATGGCTGGCTGGGTGGCTGGCCCCTGATGTCCTCCTCTTCCAGAGCTCTCCTTCTGTTTGTCCTCTCTGCCCCCCAGCCCCGCCTATCCTTGCTCCTGCCTCGCTATTGGCCAGTTAGCTCTTTATTAGACCATCAGGTGTTTTAGACAGGCAAAGTAACACAGCTTTACAGAGTTAAACAAATACAACACAAACAAAAGTAACACAGCTTAAAATAATATTCCCCAACAGTTCTGTCCCAGAGCAGGTCACACAGGCTTTCTCCTGCTCTGGAAAAGGCCACAGCGGGCAGGCGCCCCCCTCTCTCTGCACAGCATCCCCTCAGATGGCATCTTCACTGGATGTAAAGGTTGGAGTCACCCATGGCTGGCATAAGGTCTGTGGGAGGGTATACACACCCTGAAAACACTTCCATCCTACAGAATGGACTTGAGTGTCTGTAACTAGCCCCCTCAGGATACCAAGGAAGAACTGTACTTAGAAGTTCATGAGAGGAGCTGAAGAGATGGCTCCATGGTTAAGAAATATACTGCTTCTGTAGAGGATGCCAGCTCTGTTAGAGTTCCGCTCCCAGCGCCAGTGGCAGGCAGCTCACAGCCGTCTGTAACTCCAGCTCCAGAGGATCCAGTGCCCTCTTCTGGCCCCCAACAGTGTTAGACAGATGTGGCATACACACACACACAGACACACACACACACACACACACAAATAATGCAATACTGTATACTATACAATAAAATAAAACTTTAAAACAAAACAAACAAAAAGAATTCCATGAGAGAGCTGGGTGTGGCAGCATACACCTATAATTCCAGCACTCGGAAGGCAAGGCAGAGATGGAGAGTCTTGGGTTCAGCCTGGTTTCAGCAATAACCAAAAGAGAGAGAGAGACAGAGACACAGAGAGAGAGAGACAGAGAGAGAGAGAGAGAGAGAGAGAGAGAGAGAGAGAGAGAGAAGGAGGAGCAGAAGGAGTGAGCATTGCATCAAAACCCATCTGAACTGTGTATCAGCTTTGTGAGTTGGATTTGACCTCTCTGTCTTTAAACTAGAGCAAATGACTGAACTTGTCTTATAGGGTCATCTTGGAGGCTGGTCTGTAGTTCAATACATGTTAGCTACGAATTCAATTTATTCATTTTGTTTTCCAAGACATGGTTTCTCTGTGTAGTTTTGACTGCCCTGAGCTTACTCTGTAGACCAGGCTGGCCTCAAACTCACAGAGATCCATTTGCCTCTGCCTCCTTAGTGCTGGAATTAAAGGCGTGGCCACCATTGCCTGGCTCAGTTTATTTTTTTAGCCTCATGTTGGAGTACATATATCTTAGAGGTACAGAATGGACGGCTTTATGTGCCTGGATCAGGACACATAATGTCTGCCGTTTCCAGATCCCCAGCCCACTCCATGCCTTTTTCCATCTCTCTGATGTCATCCTGACACCCAGCAGGCAGCACACAGCTTGGGCTTGGTTTTGAATTCAGAGCTCAGGGATCAAACAGTTGTCCATTGACCTTGTATGTGAGACAGCCATCCTTGCCATCGGCACCTGTCATCCCTTCTCAGGCTGTGGGAACCAGACAACCTGCCTGTACATATCACCACGGTGGGCATCTGGGGACTTGGCCCAGTGTGGGCTGTAGCAGAGAAGGCTGCTGTGTTCAGTGACCTGTGACTACTGTGCACCCTCCTAGGGAACCCCAAGGGGAGGAATGCAGGGTTGTGGGGTGCAGGACAGTTGCTTCTACAGAACTGACTGATTTTCCTAAGCAGTCAGGTCAGCTTAGGCCACCCCACACACACACACACACACACACACGCACGCACGCACGCGCGTGCACACACACACACACACACACACACACACACACACACACTAGCCGTGACTTGGCTTTTGTTCTGCTCTCTGGAGGGTTTTGTTCAGCTTGTCGTCTTGTCATTGGTATTTTGTTTTGCTTTGACACAGAGTCTCAGGGAACCCAGGCTAGCCTTGAACTTGCTCCCCAGGTCATCCGTTCAGCCGCACCCCTCAGGTACCGTCCACCTCTTCTGAGACATTCTCAGTGGCCTCAAACTTCTTGAATCTTCGACTGGCCATCCAGCGTGCTACTCAGTGGCCTCCTCTCCCTGTCGATCCCAGTGCTGGGATCCCAGGCACACACCATCACCCCTGGCTTTCTAGCTGTGTGCCAGGGATGCAAAATCAAGTCCTCTTGCTTTTGTGAGAAGCACTTCCTCATCGAAGCTATTCCCCAGAACTTGCTTTTTCTTTCTCAGTCTGGTTTTCATTATGTAATTAAGGCTTGGTTTGAATTTACAAATCCTCCCGCCTTAGCCTAGAGGGCTGGGATTACAGGGTGCAACACTGCATGGTGGGCTGTTTCAATTTTTACAAGGATGGAAGACACTTGTATGTGTTTGTGAGCTGCTGCACTGACTTGGCCGTGTAGGATGAGGGATGGTGGGCATCCCGTTTCCGTGGACATCACTGTGTGAGTGTCAAATATCTATGAATATAGTCATTCATTTCTTTCTCTTTTCCCTTCTTGGGGGGTTATGTGCTTGAGACTGGGGCTCACTCTGCAGCTCATGCCTGATGAGAGCTCCTGTTGCCCTCACTCAGTGTCTCCTTCGGTGAGGACCACTGGCACTACACTCAACACCTATCCCTCTCACTGAGAGTTTCCCTCCACACCACATCCCCTATGGGTTTCTGGTCCCCATTGATTCTGTCCTCTGTGTGGAAAGAACCAACCCCATACCTGCCTGCTCACAACACTGTCTCCCTCCTCCCCCCTTACCAGACTCCTTGACCCCTGTGACCCTACTCGCTTCACCCTCACTTTGCAATCTAGGAAACCCCAGCTGCCTCTCGACCCCTGCCCCTTCTTAAGAAAACCCCGTAGCCTGAGAGGCCACAGAAACAAGACCTTTGGTTCACCTCCCTAATTTAAAAGACGAAGGGAGCCGGGCGATGGTGGCGCACGCCTTTAATCCTAGCACTTGGGAGGCAGAGGCAGGCGGATCTCTGTGAGTTCGAGACCAGCCTGGTCTACAGAGCTAGTGCCAGGACAGGCTCC